>NC_057712.1:7057943-7058040 GCF_004010195.1 Chiloscyllium plagiosum | reverse complement strand
CAAGGGAAATGATGGTGGGGGCGGGGAAGGGCGTCTGAGGGAGAGGGCGGGGCAAGGACCTGCAAGGGGGAGGGAAAAGGAAACAGGGAGAGGGGCG
>NC_057712.1:6920011-7056032 GCF_004010195.1 Chiloscyllium plagiosum | reverse complement strand
GAGGAGAGATGGAGGGGGGGGGAAGTGGTTGGTGGGGCCCGGGGGGAGACGAGAGAGTGGTTGGAGGAGAGTGTGATGATGGTCTGTGGAAATGTGGCGTTTTGGGGTGGAGGTGCTTTTTGCCTCTCGACTGATGCAATGATTTCTTGCTCTTGTATAGGTTCCTGTGGAATGAATATACCTCCATGTGTGCTCCTGAGTATGAATGAAGTGGCCTGGCAGCAGGACTCGGCGCGGATGATGCTTGGAGGCGGAGGAAGTAGCGGAGGGGGTGCTCCTTCGGGCAGTGGGATGGTGCTGAGTGCCGCTGTGGCTGGCGCCACTCTGGGTCCTGGTGCTACCCCAACTGTGGTGTCCAGCAACCCTGGAGTCCAGCCCCCTCTCAGCGGCCGATCCCAAGACGACGCCACTGTGGGTTATTTCTTCCAGAGGCAGCCGGGGGAGCAACTGGGCACCTACTCAAGCAAACACCGTTGGCCCACGGGGGATGGAGTCCATGTTGAACATCAGGTGTGTTTTGGGGGGTTAACTCCTCTGCTGGACGGGAATGAAATCAAAGCTGCAAAATTCACTCACCCCTTTCTCACATTTGAAATAGTTTCCGACTGTAATAAAATCGATTTATTTATTGATTTCGTATCATCCCATATTATTAAAAGTCTCATCTGTGGTTCTTTTATACAATAGCCTGTAGCTAACCTACCAAACTTGTTAAACTCTTTTATGGGATGTTGGCGTGGCCAGCAATGTTTCTGATTCTGAACTGGATTCTAGAAATTTCAATGAGTCACTTTCTTGAGGTGTTGCAGGTGCATCAGTATTGCTGGGATGAGGGGTTTAGGATTTTCATCAAATGACAGTGAAGGAACAGTGATATAGTGATATAATTCTAAATCAGGACAGTGCATAGTTGGGAGATTCTCAGGTGGTGTTTCGGCCGCAGTTTTGAATGGTGGTATTGAAAGAGTTTTGGTGAGTTGTACGTTTCAGATATTTGGAAGTTTAGGCTGTTTTTAAGAGTTAGTAGGTCAGATTTAGAAAGTAAGGCCACAATGTATACAAACCACCATTTTAATGTTGTGAAGCAATTACACGTGTGCCTAGTTTACGAATATTGCAGTGGACCAGTGTTATTGTGCAACTGTAATTTTTCCCTTGTTGAGGAAGTAATTGATTATAGGTGGAGTTGACTAATAATTAGATTGTGTTATAATTTGTATTTGTCCAGTTTTTAAGACTATTATTTTGAAACCAGTCTCTGGGCAGGAGCAGAAAGCAGTTCACATTTTGAAGTGTTTTAATATTTATGAACAAAAGTGTTTCCTGTCTGTGCTGTACCTTGCATGTGTAGATTTGTATACAGCTGAGTCGTCTGACAGCTGGTCGGCTATATGTTGGTTGTGAAGCCTTCATAACTCCTGCAGCCTTCAAAACTAAGCTCGATGTTTACTGCTTATATTTATGCAAGGAAAGATTACTTCTATGCGTATTCTTTGTATTTTTTACCACCTTACAATTCTTATTCAGTTTCTGAATCTTAAATGTCAAATGTATACCTGATGTATTCATATTAAGCCCACTTATTTGAGAGCCAACATGTAAGCCTGCAATTCTTCATCCACAAATATGCTGTTTCATTAAGAGAACAAATCTAACAGTGTAATAGGGGAGTAAGTTTACAGACACCTTTTTCCTGGAATCAAGCTAACGCATCAGAGTAATTGTGTCTTAAACATGTCTAATTGATTCAAAAAATAGAGTTCAGACATCCAAGACGTATAATACATGGCAAATGATTTTCATTGTATGAGGGCGTGTATTTGCTTACAAACATTGAAACATTTGAAAAAGCTATTCAAAAGAGATTTAGATGATGCCAGTTTCATGATTTTAGGTGCTGTTGATTCTTATTTGATGAAAGCTGTGCAGAAGTTTAAAATTATTTTAATTTAAATTTTCATCTTAAGCCCTTTTATATCCAGCATTTTATATACCTTTCTATCTGTTTAGCTGCTTGTAATATTTTCCTCACTAATAAGGATAAGAGGGCAGATGGTCAAAGATTGATATTTTGATGAGCATCTGAAAGGAGGAAGAGAAGAGGTAGAAAGATACAGTTAAGGAAGGAAATTTTGGCGATCAAAGTGTTAATGTGAATTTGCTAAAATTCGATTGATGAAATGGGGACACTGTTTCTAAAGTGTGAAATTTTAAAACATGTATTGCTTATTTGGTGGTTCTAGCCCCATTAGTTTAAATGGTGCTATTATGTGAATTTCTTAACACAGATTGCATGAGTACAGAGCTACAGCGTTATTGCAAAACTGACTTGTCAGTGAGACTGCATTTGGAATACTCCATATAGCTTTGGTCCCTGATGCCATAGAGAAAGGTTTGAAAACAATGAATTTAAAATTGAGGTGTTGGCATTTAATAAAGCAATGTAGATCAGCAAGCAGGAGAGGAATTGGTGCAAGAGACTTCAGTAGTGGTATGGGCAACTGAGAACAAAGAAAACAAAGGTAGAACAGAGGAGCAGGTTCTTCCGCCCTCCAAGCCTACGCCGATCCAGGTCCTCTATCTAAACCTGTCGCCTATTTTCTAAGGGTCTGTGTTCCTCTGCTCCCTGCCCATTCATGTATCTGTTTAGATACATCTTAAATGATGCTATTGTGCCTGTCTCTACCACCTCTGTTGGCCACGTATTCCAGGCGCCCACTGCCCTCTGCATAAAGAAATTTCCACGCATATCTCCCTCATCTTGAACTTTCACCAATGAAAGAAACATGCCATTTGCCACCTTGACCACTAATCGACCTGCATTGCCACCTTTAGGGTACAATGGACCTGAACACCAAGATCTCTCTGTGCATCAATTTTCCCTAGGGCTTTTCTGTTTACTGTTTGTTCGCTCTTGAATTGGACTTTCCAAAATGTCACCTTGCATTTATCTAGATTGAACTCCATCTGCTATTTTCTCTGTCCAATTCTCCAATCTATCTATACTGCATTCTCTGACAGTCCCCTTCACTACCTGCTACTTCACCAAATTTAGTGTCATCTGCAAACTTGCTAATCAGGCCACCTATACCTTCCTCCAGATCATTTATGTTTATCACAAACCGCAATGGTGCCAACATGGATCCTTGTGGAACACCACTGGACACAGTTCTCCATTTTGACAAACTCCCTTTCACTACTAGTGTCTGTCTACTGCTGCCCACCCAGTTCTCTATCCATCTAGGTAGTACACTGTGCACCCCATGCGACTTCACTTTCTCCATCAGCCTACCAGGGGGAAATGCCTTACTGAAGACCAGCCCTTCCCTCATCCATTTACTTTTTCACTTAGTCAGCTGAACAAAGAGACCTTGGAGTGCAGGTTCATAATTCCTTGAAAGTAGATTCGCAGCTAGATATGATAGTGAAGATACTAGACCTGAAGTAGACTTGCTTTTTCCTTTTAGCTAATCTCACAATTTCACCTGTCACCCATGTTTCCCTAATTATGCCATTTCTATCCCTCATTTTCACTTGGACATGTCTGTCCTGCAATCTTATTAACTGCTCTTTAAAAGCCTCCCAAATATCAAATGCGGATTTTCCCTTCAAACAACTGCTCCCAATCCATGTTCCCCAGCTCCTGCCGAATTTTGCTATAGTTGGCTTTCTCCCAATTTAGCACTCTTCCTTTAGGACCACTCTTGTCTTTGTCCATGAGCTTTGGATAATTAGAGTCATAGAGATGTACAGCATGGAAACAGACCCTTCGGTCCAACCTATCCATGCCGACCAGATCTCCCAACCCAATCTAGTCCCACCTGCCAGGACCCGGCCCATATCCCTCCAAACCCTTCCTATTCATATATCCATCCAAATGCCTCTTAAATGTTGCAATTATACGAGCCTCCACCACATCCTCTGGCAGCTCATTCCATACACGTACCACCCTCTGCGTGAAAACGTTGCCCCTTAGGTCTCTTTTATATCTTTCCCCCCTCACCCTAAACCTATGCCCTGTAGTTCTGGACTCCCTGACCCCAGGGAAAAGACTTTGTCTATTTATCCTATCCGTGCCCCTCATAATTCTGTAAACCTCTGTAAGGTCACCCCTTAGCCTCCGATGCTCCAGCGAAAACAGCCCCAGCCTGTTCAGCCTCTCCCTGTAGCTCAAATCCTCCAACCCTGGCAACATCCTTGCATATCTTTTCTGAACCCTTTCAAGTTTCACAACTTTCTGATAGGAAGGAGACCAGAATTGCACGCAATATTCCAACAGTGGCCTAACCAATATCCTGTACAGCCGCAACATCACCTCCCAACTCCTGTACTCTATACTCTGACCAATAAAGGAAAGCATACCAACCGCCGCCTTCACTATCCTATCTACTTGTGACTCCACTTTCAAGGAGCTATGAACCTGCACTCCAAGATCTTTGTTCAGCAACACTCCCTAGGACCTTACCATTAAGTGTATAAGTCCTGTTAAGATTTGCTTTCCCAAACTGCAGCACCTCGCATTTATCTGAATTAAACTCCATCTGCCACTTCTCAGCCCATTGGCACATCTGGTCCAGCTCCTGTTGTAATCTGAGGTAACCCTCTTTGCTTTCCACTACACTACACCTCCAATTTTGGTGTCATCTGCAAACTTATTAACTGTATCTCTTATGCTTGCATCCAAATCATTTATGTAAATGACAAAAAGTAGAGGGTCCAGCACCGATCCTTGTGGCACTCCACTGGTCACAGGCCTCCAGTCTGAAAAACAACCCTCCACCACCACCCTCTGTCTTCTCCCTTTGAGCCAGTTCTGTATCCAAATGGCTAGTTCTCCCTGTATTCCATGAGATCTAACCTTGCTAATCAGTCTCCCATGGGCAACCTTGTCGACACCTTACTGAATCTCAAGTTTACTTTGATAATGACTTTGTGAAGCACATTGGGAACTTATTACATTGAATCCCCTCCATAAATGCAGACTAAGAAAATATTGTCAAACTGTCTTATAATTTATGTTCTATTTGGTCAAGAAAGCATTTTTATTGTATATCAAATTTCTCTGTAATTTGTGTAAATGTACAGCTCTGTGATTTAAATTATATTTTTCTTGGGAACTGAGGGGAAAATATCCTTGAGGGAACCACTGTACTTAGTATTTTTTAAGATTTGTAGGAAAAACTTAAAACCAGAATCGATAACACTTGTATTTCTACTTGGATGGTGCTAACTCCATTTTTTTAATCTTGGAAGCCAGTTTTGAGAAAGATCTGCTTTCAATTCGAAACCCCTCAAATACTGTTTTGGTACAAATGACTTCTTCTAGTACTATTGTATATTAACTCTGGCTGTTACTGCAATCTTAAATTTAAATTTAAATTTGAGACTTGAGAAGTGCCAAAATTGTGTGGTATCGCAAACCCAATTCAAAATAAAATGTTAGCTTTCCAATTAAATTGAGGTGCTTCTCTGTTGGTGCTGTAAGTTGTGCTAGTGATGTCAACACGCTTGATGTTCTACAACTCAATAATAAATGGGACAATTGCTGTGGCTGGTGACTTTGTTTTTGTGAGATCTTGTGATGAGTACAGATTGCAGAAGGGAGCCAACCTGATGATCAGAGAGGGTTCTTGGTTTATTCATATTGAGTACTCTTCAACTGTACAGACTTCACAGCGGATTTTAAAGTTGCCTGTTAGGTTGGATTCTGTAAGGTTAATTTCCATGAGATGGCTTTAAGCTAATTGTTTTTAAGTCTTGATTCATTTACACAGCTCAAGAATTTTGTCCTGATTTTCTATGACTCAGTAATTCTATCACAAGGATAAGGATGGTAGTAAAAAAAAAGTATCTTGGATACTCCACAACCAATGAATCAGAGCAAAGCTCTGCAGTCCTATCACGAGTAAAGTGTTGTTGCGACTGCACCTAGAGTACTGCATACAGATTTGGTACCTTTACTTAAGGCAGCTCAGATAAGGTTCACTCGATTTAATTAGAGATGTCATATATGGAGAGATTGAGTAGTTTAGGCATATACTTGCTAGAGTTTCAAAGAATAAGAGTAGGTTAAATTAAGGCATACATGATGCCAAAGAGGATTGACAGAGTTGCTGTACCGCAAATGTTTCCCTTTGTCTGGCAATTTGGAACAAGAAGTCATGGCTTTAGACTAAAGGCTGGCAGAATTAAAACAGATGGGGAGGGATTACTTCTCTCAAAGGTTTGTGAATCTATGGGGTTTGCTAACCCAAAATGTGGTGGATGATGGGACACAATAAATTTCAGGAGGAGGTAGACAAAGTTTTAGTTTTTAATCGGTAAAAGCGGTATGGGGAGTAGCAGGAGAGTGGATTTGAGATCGAAATGAGATCAGCCATGATTGTATTAAGTGGCAAGCAAGCTTGAAAGGGTTGACTTGCCTACTCCTGCGCCCAGTTTCTATGGTTTTAGCCACCCATGAGCAATGGTGGACAGTTAACTAATGGGAGGAGGAGGCCTCACCACAAATACCTCATCCTCAATAGTGAGCATATCTATGCAAAAACAAGACTGAAGTATTTGCATTTATCCTCAGCTTGTGCCAAGTTCAGCGATCTCTATCTCCTCCGGAAAACTCCAGAGTCATGTTTGCCAGTCTTCAGTAAAGGACGACCCTTGCAAAATGCTGAAAATCCCTTCTCATCAGCACTGTTGTTGTCCCTACACCTCAAGGACTACAACAGTTCAAGAAGACATTTAACCACCACCTTCTCAAAGCTACTGGGGGTATGCAGTAAGTTGCATTTCCTGCCACCAACCTCTGTGTGCTACATGGTTGGGAAGACCTAGGAAAGTGGGGTGGTTTGGGAAGATCAAGGTCTGGAGAGAACCAGATGGGGAAGTTGGGGAGGAAAAGAGCCAGTGGGAGCACAGCAGGGAGACAAAAGGGGAGAGTACCTCTTGTTTCTACCCTCCCTTCCTGGCTCCTGGGCTGTCCTTGTCAACACCACCACATAGTCTCCTCACCACTACCACTACACACCCAGGCTTAGGGGCCCTCTTCCCTTTGTACTCGAGGATTAGTCCCCATGCTGCCTTCCTTTCCCCACCAAGGAAGCCCAATTCAAAGTCATGTGTTTCACTGCACATGAGTAAAAATGCAGTTTTGCGTTCCCAGTGAACTGGCATGCGTGGTTACCCAGCGTTATCTGTGTCAGCAAGCATTACCGTACAATATATGAGCTAATTAAAAATAAATATAAATACGATTCATGCTCTGTGAGCATTCTAAAGCTCTTTATAGTCCTTTGAGCATTTTGAAGTTATTGTAAGTAAAATAGCAATCAATTTATAGGCCATTAGTTCTGCAAGTGCAATGAGCTCAGTCACCAGGCAACCTTGTTCTCTGATATTAGTTCAGAGTTTGATGTATCCCGTCTAATATCTAAGTATATATTTTCAGGCAGTTCAAAGGTATTGCAGATTTAAACCCAAAGCTAGCTTGCAAAGGGAAGAAAATGTTTAAACTTTGAGAAGAAGGAAAAGAAATTATCCAAATCATACTAAAGGATGATCTGTTTATTATGCAGTAAAAATGTTGGTTTAAACAAGTGGGCGGCACGGTGGCACAGTGGTTAGCACTGCTGCCTCACAGCGCCAGAGACCCGGGTTCAATTCCCGACTCAGGCGACTGACTGTGTGGAGTTTGCACATTCTCCCTGTGTCTGCGTGGTTTTCCTCCGGGTGCTCCGGTTTCTTCCCACAGTCCAAAGATGTGCGGGTCAGGTGAATTTTCCATGCTAAATTGCCCGTAGTGTTAGGTTAAAGGGGTAAATGTAGGGGTATGGGTGGGTTGCGCTTCGGCGGGTTGGTGTGGACTTGTTGGGCTGAAGGGCCTGTTTCCACACTGTAAGTAATCTAATCTAATCTAAAGATACTTAAAGGTATTAAATTTATGTAGATGATTTGATTTCTGTGCCACTTTGCAGAACAGTAAAGTGCACAGTTTCTTACTCTTGCTGAGCGGACTATATCACTTAGTTAGACATTGTGTCATGTATCTTGGTTTAAGACATATAATCCTGTTTTTTTAGTTTTTCTTCATGAACCAATTTTAAGCAAAATATGCCAGCAATGTCCACATCCCCATGTATGACTAAAATAAATCACTTGCCTCACAGTCCACCGAGAATGTCCTCTCCCTCAATTCTGTATCTTATGTTTCTCTGATTTACTTTTCCTCATTATTCATGGCCATGTGTTTTGCTGTCTTAGGCCCTATTTCGAGAATTACTCTCCTAGACCAATTCACATTGCCTGTATTAATGAAACCTATTTGTTCAACCAACTCTTTACTTACCTGTCTTGACTTGTGCATTTTTCCTTGGTGTCTTATTATATATCCATAAAGCTCTAAATGAGGAAATGAAAGCCACATTATATTTTTGTTGGTTTCTCTTTTATTATATGAAAATCAACACAATCTGAATTGCTGAGGAATGCGATGACCATCACTTGACCATCAAATTAACTAAAATTTTATCTCTCAAACAATTAAATATTGTAATCTGAGTTTCTTAATGATTATAGTAATTTTAAAACAAAATTGTGTATAATTTGCTCATCAATAATTGTTAGGTGTCAGTTGCTTTTATGTTGAGTGAAAGATTTGATTGTTCTGGCACTTCCTGAATCAGAGATCTCATCCCCATCTGCTTTCGGAATATTAAGCAGTTGGGCGTGCTGAAGCTGATAACCTCCATATTTCACTTAATTTTATTCCAGAGCTGCTCTTGTATTATGCATGATCTAGAAGTCATCAATGTGTTTTTGGTTTTTAATGGATTCCAGCAGTTTTAAACTGTCTATGATGTCTACACAGTGAGAACTGGCAACACTTGTGTGAGAAACAATTTGAGTAAAATTTGTGTTTAAAAGTATAATTTGTTTCTTATAATTGTTTTTACATCACTTTAACCTGTGATGTGAGCTTTGGAGCATTTCTTTAGAAGTTGTTTGTGAAAATTGACATGTTTGTTGTAAGCACTGAATGAACATCATTGCAATTGCTTAAGATTATGCTGAAATATAGTGAAACTCTATTTCGTAAAGTGTAACAAACTGTAGTAACTACAATCTTGCAATTTTCTGTTTCGCTCCATTGTGGAAGCATCACCATCACAAACTATAATCATTCAAGGAAAATATCCACGTCTGTCTCCATAATGCAAGTAGAAGTGTATAATTGGCCTTGCCAACTCTGAAAAAAAGTCTTACTCTGTGGATAATTGAAATTGGTTAAATATGACAATTTCTAAACTTGGTTCTTTATTGTCCTGCATGATGCATGAGTGAATACTATTGGCTGCTGCTTCTAAACACTAATCTGACATCTTTATACTGTACTTGTTTTCTTAACATGCAAGACAATCTTACAGGCTTAGTTTCAATCCCTTAAGCATGTTTTTTTCACTGAGAGTATCAGTCTTCTGGCTCAGTGGTGGCAGAGATTGTATCTTTTATGTATAATTGTGAGCATGGACATATATCTACTTTCTCTTTTCCTCTCACCCTGCACTGATGGAAGTAGATTTTAATAAGTTCATAAGCTGTGAAAGGCATTGGCAATACCAGTATTTGATGTTCATTGCTAATTATCCTTGAAAATACGATGGTGAACTGCCGCCTTCAACAGCTGCCATATAGGCACACCCACAGTGCTGTTACAAAGAATGCTAGCAGGTTTTTGAGTTGGTGTCTGTTGGAACAACAGTTCAATAACAATTCCTGGAATAGCAGCCAGGAGGGGGTTGTCTTCCTGGCTGTCTACTGTGCTTATTCTCCTCTTTGCCTTCTAGAGATTTAGTTATTGGGGCTTCAAAGAATGTATCAGAGTTAACGTAGAGCAGGTAGATTGTCATAATCATGATATACCAAGATTACATGTGCTTAGGTACTCAACATTTGTCACCTTAAGTACCAAATGACATTTCTTTCTCTTTTCCTTCACAATTTGTTACTTGAGGTTTGATATAATGTGATACTCTCTACAGAGGATCTGAGACCTGTGCATACGGTGCACTCAACAATATGTCTCTTCAACTAATATAAAGTCTCTATAGTCTCAGGGCGTAGGACTGCTCTGTCATGAGAGAGAAGGACCGTTGGTGATGAGTTTATCCTAAGGGTCACCATGTTTCAGGCAAGGAGCAGAATTGAGAAGGAAGGACATTTAATGGTAACCTCGGCTGGTTAAGAATTGAACCAGCACCGTTGGTGTCACTCTGCGTAGCAATCCGACTATCCAACTGACTAATCAGTTTGAAGAATTCTTAATCGAGCTACTCAGTATCTAAATAAGGAAGCGTCAGAATATTTCATTTAATGTATTGATGTATAGAAAGCAAAATAGAAGAAAAGAAATAAGGAATTGAGAAGGAGAAGAGTAAAAGAAAAAAACTCTCTTTACGACTGCAGTAAAAACTAAAGTCTGAAGGAAAAGGATGCCATTGTAAAATTTAATTTTCAGACCTAGAAAAACTGTTTATATTTAAGAAATACAACATTATTAAAACTGCACTTGAATGTAACACTCCAATTTAAATTGATATGTTTATTGGGTAGATATTGTAGCATGCCCTTTGTCTATGAATGTGGAGTTCTCGTGATAAGATATTGGCGTAGCAATGTTTACGTAGGAAAAGCAATTAATAGTTTGTTTCTTTAAAGCAGCTATAATTGAAAGAAGTGCATTCCTAAGAGTGTCGTAAGAATGCTACCAAACGAAATGTGACAGTGTGCCTCAAAAGAAAGTATCAAGTCAGGTGACCAAAAGCTTGATTAATGAGGTAGGCTTTAAGTGATGTCTCAGAGAAAAAGAAGTTGGTGAGATTTGGGAAGGGAATTCTGATATTTGACGCCAAGACAACTGAATGCATGGCTGTCATTGTTGGAGTGATTACAATTGGTGGAATGCTAAAATCACTGAGGGTTTTAAGATTGAGTATGGAGGAACGAGTATGGATTTGAAATCTAAGAGTTAAAAATTGAAAGTTGCCGAAAGATCAGGCACTATAGATTATCATACACAAGGATGTTGGCTGAATGGGAATTGATGTGAGTTAGCATACAGGCAGCAGCACATTTTTGAATGAGCTCATATTTATGCAACATGGGAGTAGCTGAGTACATTTGTCGAGTTGAGAGGTTATGAAGGCACGGAGTGGTTTAACAGTGGAAGGGTGTGACCAGGATGGAGTCAGGTGATATATTGATACGTGAGGACAGTCCTATTGATGATATGGATATGTTGCCTCAACTTCATCTCTGTAAAATACAGCTCCAAGATTGCAAGTTGAGCCTTTACATTCATTATGTATTATTCTGTTGGCCTATCTTGAATTTTGAGGCCTTTGTTATTTCCCCCACCATATGATGGACCAAAATCACATGTAGTTTTCAGATGAGACCTTATTGAGAGAAGGTATTCAAATTTGCTATTTTGCATTTAAAAGTAGCTGAATTTTGAAAGCAGACACAGTTTGAAGAAAAACTGATACAAAATGTCAGGAAATGTCTTCTCATTTCATCACCACCTATAGCGTCATTCTTTCAATATGTTCGCTACCTTTTCATGACTTAACCAATTACTAACAATTTCCCCTCTGACCGCATTTCGACTCTATTGTTTCCCCATCTCGGGTTTCCTTTTGAAATGAGTGTACTATACAAATCTATGCGCTACAGCAGCAGAATGCTCAAGTCTACTCTGCCATTTAATAAGGTCATGGCTGATCTGATTGCAGTTTTACCTCCATATTCCCACTTCAAGTAAACTTTCATCCCTTTGCTAAGAGTTTATCTGTTTCTGCCTTGAAAGTATTTAGACTCAACCTCCGCTGTGTTGATATGGTACTTGAGGTATATATGGGTGTGAGAACAGGAGCAGAAGTAGGTCATTCAGCCTTTTGAGCCCATTCTACTATTCAGTGAGATCATCGCTGATTTGATTGTGACCTCAAACCCACGCTTCCACCTACCTCAGATAATCTCTCAAACTCCTGCTTAATAAATCTGTCTACCTACTCCTTAAAAGTATTTAAGGATTTTGCTTCTGCCACCATTTCGGGGAGAGAATTTCAAAGATTCATGACCCGAGGAAAGAAAAAACATTGTCTAATCTGTTTGAATGAACATTCCTGGATTTTTAAAGTGACCCCCTAGTTCTAGATTCTCCCACAAAGAAAACATCCTTTTCACATCAAATTTCTCAAGACCCCTTCATGGTTTAATAAATTTCAACTAAGTCACCTCTTGCTCTTCTAAATTATGGTCAATATAACCCCAGCCTGACCAAACTTTCCTTGTAATCTCCCTTAACTATCTGCCTCTGCATTTCTGTTAACTTCTAATCTAATTTGCTAGTTTACAGTAGCCAGCTCAGTTTCAAATTTAAAAAAAATTGTCTTGGATCCACTCCTCTCTTGTTCAAACTAAACTCAACCACTACTCCTTCATCTTTTCCTACTTTGCTGTCATTGCACAAATGTCTTATCCTCATTCAAGATTTATGTCCTAATTCAAATCATACTGTAGTCATCTCTCTGTAATGGCTGATAGATTGTACTTATCATTTCTATTTACATACTCAGTTGATATGTTTTGTTTTAAAGTTACATGTAATGCCAATCTTTGGGTGTTAAAAGCCTAAGGTTTGAGAATGGCATTGAACAATGTTGATAACCTTGAATGGATAAAGAAGTTATGGTTCTTTCCAGTCTGGTTTGAATGCAGGAGGAAAGTAAATTGTGTGCAGTGGTTATGGATGGCTTCGAAAGAAATGGGGAAGGTTTAGATAAGTACTGATAATGTTCATCAAATTGAAAGAAAAATCATTGAAATTGGGTGTGAGAGGCCCCACAATCTATCATAAAAATGTGCAATAAGTGCTCTAGAACTTTCCCAAGTAGAATAGTAATACTGAAATTATGGGTGGTTAAAATTTATAGGAGCTCAAGAATTATAATCATCTAACTATAAAGCATGGAAACAGACCCTTGAGTCCATTCTGAACATAGTCCCAATGTAAACTGGTCCCACCCTCTTGCTCCTGGTCCATGTCCCTCCAAACCTTTCCTATTCGTGTACTTATCCAAATGTCTTTTAAATGTTATAATTGTATCCATATCCACCACTTCTTCAAGAAGTTCATTCTATATGTGAACCACCCTCTGTTTAAAATAAAATGCCTTTGTGTCTTTTTTTAAAATCTCTCTGCTCTCACCTTAAAAATATGCCTCCTACTCTTGAAATTCCCCACCCTAGGAAAAGACAACTGCCATTAACTCTATCTATACCCTTCATTATTTTATGAACTTCTCTCAGGTCACCCGTCAGCCACCTGTGCTTCAGTGGAAAAATTGCCAGCCTATCTAGCCTGCTGTTATAACTCAAACCTTTAGTTGTTAAGAGATTCGGTAGCAAACCTAGCTTCTTAGACAGAATTACAAAAAAAAAGTGTGAAGAGCTATGCAGGCAAACCACAAAGGTAAAAGTTGCTTGCTGTTGATTAGACATGAGACCCAGTAGGAAACCTTTTCTGAAGAATGGAAAGCAGTAAGACTTCTGCTTCTGTGCATGAAGAGTTCAAAAACCATGATTTTAGCCATTGGACTGAAAACATGTTCCACCTGCATTTTTTAATTTCATCAGATATCAAAAGAGGAATAAATAATATAAAAAGGAAAAAAACAAGAAAGTTTGCACGTTTAATGAGTTAAAGACAATGATCAAGCATACACATGATTTGAGAACACTTTATAAATCTATAAAAGTAATTTTGGCAGGCATTTATATTGCAGGGGATACTCTAGTGAAGCGATAATGGCAGAATCATAAAATCAGTTAAAACATATATTTGTAATCAATTGTGGTACATTGAAACCTGTAAATTGCAGCCACCCTGGAAACCAATGTTTTGATTTTACAAGTGCAGGTGTCCTTATGTTCAAAATGTCTACTGAGTACACTTTAAAAATATTTCTGTAAAATGGGGCGTTACTTATCTTTTGTGACTGTAAGACTGCTCCATCTCTGAGCTAGAGCTGTTCAAAAACTCAAATTACAGAGTTAACAATAACTTAACTGTCATTCTGTATTCTGGGTGAAGAGGACCCCATTCCACAAACAGCTGTAACTTTCCTAAGCTACCCACTGGTATTTCGTTCTGGATGACATGCAGTATGTTGACCTTATGAGAATTTGGAGGTTATGTCAATAATTGTCTTGTATTTTGTAATTGTATGGTTTATTCAAGCAATTAATATTTGGGATCCAGGATGCAGTACCTGAGAGATTGGATGAATTGCCTCTTTTGTTTTAATTATTCCACGTTCTTTGAGGCCAACTCAATGTTCTGTGCATGAAGTGATAATGGGCGATGAAGGATGAGTAAGGATAAATGGAATCAAACTAATAATTGGGAAATTTTTCAGTCACATCTGATGCTTTCGATTTGGTCCTTTTATTATGATTGTGTTTTATATATGTATTGTTTTATTCTTTTTATGAGTATGGGAGTTACTGGAAGGGCCAGCATTTCTTACTTGTCCCTAATTGCCCTTGAACTGAATTGCTTGCTTAGCCATTTCAGAGGTTAGTTAGAAGTCAACCACATGACTGTGGATCTGGCATCTCATACAGGCTAGGCCTGGTAAAACTGCCAGACTTACTTCCCTAAATGCCATTAGTATGCCAAATGGGTTTTTCCAACACTTGATAGTTTTATATATTGAGAAGTTGAAAGTACTTCTCTGTAAACTTGTGGTATCAACGAGACCATTGCTGTCTCTTGCTTTAGAGATTAACTGGTTGCAAATACTAATACAATGCAAGCAGCCAGGTTCCTGATACATTTTTTTAAAGTAGATATTGGGACTGCGTCTATATCGTACAAAGCTTTGCAAATAGGAAAAGAGAATTTTGAGTTGGAGTATTCTGCAAAGTCCATTTATGCTGAGTTTTGGACTTTTGCTCATTAATTATCACCTACAAATACGAAATAAACTAAAATGTTTTATTGGCCCCTAGTAATGGTTGACTGGAAAACCAAGGTAATTTCTACTTGGAAGTTTATTTGGAGAGCTTCAACTCTTGACTGTTATGAGCATTTTAACTGGAACAGGGACTTTTTAAAATAGGAAATGAGTATTTTTGCATTGGTGTTTATTATGTATAGATTTAATCTAGTTATAGTGTACATTTTGAATCAGTAATAACATTGTTACTGCTTCACAGTAATTTATTTAACTTTTTAAAAAGATATTAGTTTGAATAAAGTCATGCCTCACTGCAGAGCGTGTTGGAAGTCAAGCTCCTATAATTCCCAGAGTCGCCATAATAATAAAATTTTCTTATCAAAGTATGCAAAGTCTCTAACTTACCCGTAAGATAGACTCTGGCTAACAGATGACACGAACCAGGTTTTTGTACTGAATGGGAGCTATTTATTACAAGTAAATAGATTATAATCACTGGTAAGCAATTATGAACTGTCAAGGTATAACTCTGCTAGATAAAACCTTGCATTTGCTGTCATCGGGACCGATTATGCATTAGTGGATGCAGCAGTGAATGGGCAGGGTTTGGGAAAGGACTGGATTGGGAGTGGGAGAGGAGAGAACAGGCAGAGTCCATCTGTCCTGACTGCCCTGGTTGTCGTCATTGACCAGTATTCCCTTGCCTCTGCCAAATCTCTCCCCTCTGTCCCCATTTGATTCCCTTTTTAATCTCGTGTCTGACCTGTGCATATGTGCATTATGGATTTCTGCGTAGTAGAGGCCTGGGATTGAGTTTATGCACATTGCTATATGAGCTTTAGGCATAATTGCCCAACAGTTGTGCTGAATGGCCTTTTTCAGTGTTGTCGCACATTCTGTGGAAACTCACTTCCTTTTCTCTGCCGAGAAATATGACATTAGAGTGGAAAACCAACAATAAATTATGATATTTAAGATTGAAATCATGGGTACCATTGATGCAGAAGGCTTTAGTCTGCACATATTAAATTTAATTATTGAAAAGATAAGAGGCACACTATTTCTTCACATTAGAACTTGTTAGAAAAGCATATTGATGGAGGGATGGCAAGCCGCTAGTGTTAAATTTAACTTAAAATACAGATTAGCTTGGTCATAGGAAATGTGATGGAATCTTTACTGAAAAGTATACTAAGGAAACATTTAGAAATCAAATATATTCTGGTCAAAAAGTATGTTTGATCAAACTTAATTTGAATTCTTTAAAGAAGTAACGGAAATAAGACAAGGGTAATATGATAAAATTCCTGGATTTTCAAAAGCCCTTGTAAAGAAATGAAAGATTTGTTAATGGTTGCTATTTAGATTTGCAAAAGATGAAAACACAAACAATGGTCACTCATATATTGCCATTGTATCCAGGCGATATTTCAGATGGAACTTAAGTGGGAATAATAGCTTAACTTGTAGCTGACACACACGATATATGTTTTCAGGAGAAAGCCGTATTAAGCATGGCAAGGTAAAAGGAATAGATATGGATTAAAGAGGAATGAAAGGAGCTTGTATGAAGCATTGGATTGGCTAGTTGAACCAAGTATCCCTCTGTGTTAAAAGTTCCTATGCAGTTTTGCTGTTAGTAAATGGCTATCTAAAGTACTTCAGACTTGTGAAATGCTGTAGAATAATTGTGAAATGGAATCTGAGTTATATGTAAACATGTGACTTCTCCCATCTGTGTAGTAAAAGTAGTCTTTTTATAAAGCTTGAATGTAACCTAAACACTGGACAATTTATGCAAGTGATCCAAACATACCAATTGAACTTCTTGCTTAGTTAAGACAAAATGTGGGTTTGAGAAAATTTTGATAGAAAAGGAATTCGGTACAGTGAAGCTTTTAGCAGTGCTGAGACTTACTAAAGGAACAAGTTGTTGCTAGTGTCTCTTATAAAGCATTGTCCAATAGAATTTGCTGACTAGCCACAGGTATAATGACAGTCATAATATGTCTTTAAATATCTATAACAGTTCAACAACCAAGGAAGTCAATACAAAATTGCAAATTTTGCTTTTTGTCTTGCTAATAAAAGCAGAAAAATGTGAAATCACAGACATTCTTTATTTAAATGAACATGGTGATTATGGTATATGTTTAATGACAGTGCCTGTTTTTCCTTTTCCTTTCGTGATCAGAAATGCAATTAATTATATCTGGATTCTGTTGTTTTATTGGACCAACACATTACTATGGGGACAGGCTGTTTTTTTTCTGGTTGTGGGGGATCCCTAATCTACCTTTATATATCAGTGATTGTTTTTCTTCTGTTGTGTAGGGAAATGTGTACTACATGCCAGCAATGTCCACATCCCATGAGCTAATTTTAAAAAAGTGTAAATAGCATTCCATCTTGTACTACTGGGTTTCTAGTCACGTGATCATATCTAGGCTGCGGATACTGATGTGGAATTTATCCCAGAGGGAAGATGGGATGGATCCTATGAAACAAAAGCAAAATACTGCTGATCCTATAAATCTGAAATAAAAACAGGAAAATCTCCAGGCAGATCGCATTTATGTAGTAAAAAATTAAAAATCCAGCGCAGTGAACTGTGATAAGAAGAATGGATTCTATGATGTTGAAGATTACATCTCAATTGTTGAATCAGTATTGAGGAAAAGTATCTAAAGGAAGTATAATGTGACAACTAGTTTGCAATATAAACAAAGTGGCTTCCCTAGCAACTAATTATGATGCCTCTGATTCTGTAATAAAATGATGCATCTAAAATGGTGTTTACTTAAGTAGCTGGCAAAACAAATGCTGTGATTAACATTTCAATATAAATACTTTCGCTGTTAACCATTTTCCAACTGGCATCCCGGCACTCTGCCAATCCATCACATGTTGAGTCATTTCAAATTACGCACCGGGCCCTCTTGTGATGCAATAATAGTGTGCCTACCCCTGGAATGGGTGGCCTGGGTTCAGGTCCCACCTGCTTCAGAGGTGTGGAATAACATCGCTGAACAGGTTGATTAGAAAAATACGTTAAATTAAAATTTTAAATTACACCCCATACGGGATCACATAAAATGGGCCCTGATATGACTCCACGCATTTGAGGAACCTTTGAGTAGTATTTTCTCTCAAATGTGGAACTCACTTGTTAAAAAAAAGTCTGTGTGAATTGGCGTATTAATTTCAAATTGCTGCAGGTGACCGCAAAAGATGGCTATGCAGAAATTTATCTTGGCAGTGTGGTAGCTTGTTGGAATTGGGAAAAGATTATAAACTATTTCCCTATTTTACCACCCAATCTGAAATATGTATTTTGCAATTTGTGAATGCCATTGGTAGATTCTCTAATGTTTAAGCCGAACATGTCATGATTGGTTAGTTTAAAATTGAAAATTTCATGTGTTTTAGGAAATGATGCTGAAGCTTTGACAATATATTTCTCAGCAAGTAAAGTTTTGGTGCTTGTAGGACCTCTGAATTCTTCTCAATAGTATTCTCTGATCCAACCTTTTAAATAGATATAAAATTGGTTTTAAGGTAGGAGACAGAGAATGGTGGTGGACTCTGCTTGTGATCAGCAGTGTTTGGTACTGGGTCCACTTTTATCATTTATAAGACATTATTTGGATAAGAATATAGGAGGTATGGTTAGTAAGTTTGTGGATGACAACAAAATTGGTGGTATAGTAGAGAGTGAAGAAGGTTATCATAGATTACAAAGGGATCTTGATCCAATTAGATCAATGTGCTGAGGAGTAGCAGATGGAGTCTAATTTGGATAAATGCAAGGTATTACATTTTGGTAAAACAAACAAGGGCAGGAGTTAGAACATGACAGGCCCTTCGGCCCTCGATGTTGAGCCGACTTTGTGCAGTAGGGTTCTGGGTAATGTTGTAGAAGAGAGAGACCTAGAGGTTCATTGAAATTTGCATCACAGGTAGACAAGGTGGATACCGCGTTTAGCATGCTTGCTTCACTGCTCAGACCTTTTGAGTATTGGAGTTGGGACATCATGTTGAGGCTGTACAGGATGTTGGTGAGGCCTCTTATGGAGTACTTGTGTAGTTCTGGTCGCCCTGTTTTGGGAAGGATATTATTAAATTGGAAAGGGTTAAGAAAAGATTGACCAGGATGTTGCCAGGAATGAAAGATAGGTTGGGACTTCTTTCACTTAAGCGTAGGAGGTTAAGAGGTGACCTTATAGAAGCTTATTAAATTGAGCAGCACAGATACGGTGATTAGGAAGGTTCTTTCCCCTAGGGTGGGGGAGTTCAAAACCAGGCAGCATATTTTTAAGGTGAGAGGAAAAAGATTTTAAAAGGACAGGAGGAGCAATTTTTTTAAGAGTGGTTAGTGTTTGGAATTAACTTCCAGAGGAAGTGATGGATGCAGGTACAGTTACAACATTTAGAGGACTTTGAAAGTTTTGAAAGGACATGGGCTAAACATAGGTAGATGGGACTTTTTTGGAACATGGTTGGTCTGTTTCCATATTGTATGACTGTGCAAATTTTGAGAAAAAAATACTTAGTTTTATATATGTTGTCTTTTCCGCCATTTACTGATTCAAGAACTATCAGGATTTAATTTCTTTTGTTCTTTTCATGCAATGTTAATTGAGTTGGCAAGTTTGTGGAAAATTACTCTTGCAATGTGCTTGAATTACCTTACCCTTTTGGTAAGTTTGTTGATCCACCTGTTCAGTATAACTGAATTCATATTTAGAGTTCAGTCTTTGAAATAGTTTTGAATTTGTGTTTTGAGGCCCAAAAATTGGGAAAGTATGTTTTATTGATTACCACGTAATGCTTATTGGAAGTTATCTGAAATGGTGCATCTGTAGGTTTAATCGATTTTGTTCTCTGCAGATTAACCAGGGTTTCATGGGTTCATACAATTCAGCAAAGACCCTTTGGCCCATTGCGTTTTTACCACTGCAAATATTCTATGACCTACACTAGTACCACTTGCCCTCATGAGGCCGCAGCCTTGAATGTTATGATATGAGACCATTCCCTCTATGACTCCCTCGTTAGGTCCATACTCCCCACCAATCTACCTTTCGCTCCCAGCACCTTCCATTGCCACCACAAACTGTGTAAAACCTGCACCCAAACCTTCCTCCCTCACCTTCATCCGAGGCCTCAAAGGGTCTTTTCACATCAGTGATTTTGCTGCGCATCCAAACACCACCTCTATTGTGTCCGTTGCTCTTGATATGGTCTTCTCTACATTGGGGAGACAGGATGCCCACTTGCGGAACGTTTCAGAGAACATCTTTGGGACACATGCACCAAACAATTCCATTAGCCTGTGACCGACCACTTCAACTCCCCCTCCCACTCCACCAAGGATATGCAAGTCCTGGGCCGTCACCACCGCCCAATCCAAGCTGCCCGACGACTGGAGGAAGAACACCTCACCTTTGGACGCTCCAACCACACAGCACCAAAATCAACTTCACCAGTTTTCTTACCTCCCCTCTGCACACATCATCCTAGACTCAACCCTCTAACTCGGCACCGCCCTCTTGAACTGTTCTACCTGTCCATCTTCCTTCCCACCTATCTACTCCACCCTCCTCTCCAACCTATCACTATGAACCCCCACCTGCATCTCCCTATTGCCTTCCGAGCTATCTCCTCCACCCCCATCTGGCTATTTATCTCTCAGCACTCCCCAACACTCCTGATGAAGAGCTCATGCCTGTAACATCGACTCGCCTGCTCCTTGGATGCTGTCTGACCTGTTGTGCTTTTCCAGTGCCACAATTTTCTACACTGACATCTCAGATACTCATGCAAGTGTGTTTTAAAGGTTGTGTGGTTTTCCTGCCTAAGCTAACCTTCCATGCATTGTATTCCAGATCTCCCAAAGATCAGAAAAACCAGGAGGAAAAATACTTTTTTAAAATTGGCGTTTCCTTAACACAATGTTATGCTTCAGAGCGAGTATGCATGGTCAAATTATATAAAGAATAGATCTGTTATTTGAAGGGCTGGTCACAAGCTTATCTATTCCACTGTTTTCCTGCAGATATTTGCTTTTTGACTCTTTATCCAATTCCTATTTGAAATTATCTACTGAGCCTATTTCCAGATTTAGTTTATCGAGATCATTATAACAAATAGACTTCTCATCTTCCCTCAGTTACTTTGTCGTTTATCTTTAACTCGTGCCCTTTGGATCCTTCTGCCTTGGGAACCTGCATGGGGACAGGCCCCTGAAGCTGTTGAACAGGTTTTAATGTGGTGATTCTCTCCATACCTTTCTCTGCTCAGCTTCTCTAATCTCCATATAACTCAAGACTGCATTTCTGGTGCATTTATAGTACATCTCCTTTGCGCCCCCTGCAAATCCTTGATATTATCCTTCCTTAACAGTCTTATCAGTTTGGTATGGCACAGTCAAACATTTTGTGTGCCTAAAGCCTCAGGTTTCTTTTTGCACTCCTTTTAGGTTCTGTAAGTTAATTTATACTTGCTGTCTTCATCCTTGTTTTTAAAATGCATCACTGCACACTTCAGTGCATTGAACTTCATCTGTCACGTTTCTGCACATTTCAGCAGTCTTTTTAGCTCCACCCAAAGTCTATCAATATCTTCACTTGTGTTCGCTACATTTTCAAACTCTGTCAACATCAAACTTTGAAATAATGACCTCTGCCCAGGTCATGAATGTAAATGATAGTGATTTTAAGGCCAAGCCCTGTGGACGCCACTGGATACTCCCCTCCAATCTGAAAAACAACCATAGAACATTACAGCGCAGTACAGGCACTTCAGCTCTCGATGTTGCGCTGTTCAGTGAAACCAATCTGAAGCCCACCTAACCTACACTATTTCATTATCATCCATATGTTTATCCAATGAACATTTAAATGCCCTTAAAGTTAGCGAGTCTACTACTGTTGCAGGAAGGGCATTCCACGCCTTTACTGCTCTCTGAATAAAGAAACTACCTCTGACATCTGTCCTATCTGTTACCCCTTATTTTAAAGCTATGTCCCCTCATGCTAGCCATCTCCATCTGAGGAAAAAGGCTCACTGTCCACCCTATCTAATCCTCTGATCACCTTGTATGTCTCTAATAAGTCACTCTTAACCTTCTCTCTAATGAAAACAGCCACAAATCCCTCAGCCTTTTCTCATAAGTCCATACCAGGCAACATCCTGGTAAATCTCCTCTGAACCTTTTCCAATGCTTCCACAACCTTCCTGTAATGCGGTGACCAGAATTGTACACAATACTTGCAAGTGCAGACACACCAGAGTTTTGTACAGCATGACCTCATGGCTCTGAAACTCAGTCCCTCTACCAGTAAAACCTAACACAGGACACCTTAACAACTCCATCAACCTGGATGGCAACTTTCAGGGATTTATGCATTTGGACACTGAGGTCTCTCTACTCATCCACACGAGCAAGAATCTTAGCATCAGTTCAGTACTCCGCATTCCTGTTGCTCCTACTAAAGTGAATCACCTCACACTTTTCTGCATTAAACTCCATTTACCACCTCTCAGCCCAGCTCTGCAGTTTATCTATGTCCCTCTGTAACCTACAGCATCCTTCCGCAAGATCCACAACTCCACTGACATTAGTGTCATCCTCAAATATATTAACCCATCCTTCTACGCTTTCATCCAGGTCATTTTTATAAATGATGAACAGTAGTGGCCTCAAAACAGATCCTTGCGGTATACCAATAGTAACTGAACTCCAGGATGAACATTTCCCATTAATAACCACCCTTTGTCTTTTTACAGCTAGCCAATCACCCTCTATCCCATGTCTCCATATTTTGTGCATTCACCTACTGTGGAGAACCTTATTGAATGCCTTACTGAAATCCATATACACCACATCAACTGCTTTACTCTCATCCATCTGTTTGGTCACCTTCTCAAAACTCAATAAGGTTAGTGAGGTATGGCCTACCCTTCACAAAACTGTGTTGACTATCCCTAATCAAATTATTCCTTTCTAGATGATTATAAATCCTAATTCTTATAATCCTTACCAACACTTAACCACAACCGAAGTAAGGCTTACTGGTCTGTAATTACCAGGATTGTCTCTACTCCCCTTCTTGATCAAGGGGACAATATTTGCTATTCTCCAGTCTTCTGGCGCTATTTCTGTAGACAATGATGTGATAAAGATCAAAGCCAAAGGCTCTCCAGTCTCTTCCATGGCTTCCCCGAAAATCCTAGGATAAATCTCAACCAGCCCAGGGGACTTAATATATTTTAACACTTGCCAGATTTGCTAACACCACCTCCTGACGAACCTCAATCTCATATACTCTAATAGTCTGTATCTCAGTATTCTCCTTGATGACATAGTCTTTTTTCTGTGTGAATACTGAGAAAAATATTCATTTATTGCCTCTCCTATCTCTTCGGACTTCACGCATAACTTCCCACTGCTGTCTTTGACTGACCTTAATCTTAGTCTGATCATTTTTATTCCTGACATACCTGCAGAAAGCTTTAGGGTTCTCCTTTATCCTACCTGCCAAAGACTTCTCATGTCTTCTCCTGGCTCCTCTTGGCGCTCTCTTGAGGTCCTTCCACTCAAGTGCCCTAACTGAGCCTTCACACCTCATCTTTACATAAGTCACCTCTTTCCTCTTGACAAGAGATTCAACTTCTTTAGTAAACCATGGTTCCATCGCTCGACCACTTCCTACCTGCCTGACAGATGCGTACCTCTCAAGGACACGCAGTAAGTGTTCCTTGAACAAGCTGTACATTTCAGTTGTGCCCATTCCCTGCAGTTTCCTTCCCCATCCTATGCATCCTAAATCTTGCCTAATCACCTCATAATTGCCTTTCCCCCAGCTGTAACTCTTGACCTGCATTATATACCTATCCCTTTACATTGCTCAAGTAAACGTAACCAAATTGTGCTCACTATCACCAAAGTGCTTACCCACCGCCAAATCTAACCCCTGGCCTGATTCATTACCCAGTACCAAATCCAGTGTGGCTTCACCTCTGGTAGGCCTATCTACATACTGTGTCTGAAACCCTCCTGCACTCACTGGACAAAAACTGACCCATCTAAAGTACTTGAACTGTAGCGTTTCCAGTCCATATTTGGAAAGTTAAAGGCCCCCATAACAACGACCCTGTTACTTTTGCTCCTGTCCAGAATCATCTGTGCAATCTTTTCCTCTACACCTCTGGAATTTTTCAGAGGCCTATTAGAAAACTGCCAACAGGGTGAGCTCTCCTTTCCTGTTTCTAACCTTAGCCCATACTACCTCAGTAGATGAGTCCTCATCAAACATCCTTTCTGCCACCGTAATATCGTCCTTGACTAACAATGCTATGCCATACCTTCCACCTTCCCTGGAACCTACAACAATCGTGGGCAGCACAGTGGCACAGTGGTTAGCACTGCTGCCTCACAGTGCCGGAGACCCGGGTTCAATTCCCGCCTCAGGCGACTGACTGTGTGGAGTTTGCACGTTCTCCCCGTGTCTGCGTGGGTTTCCTCCGGGTGCTCCGGTTTCCTCCCACAGTCCAAAGATGTGCAGGTCAGGTGAATTGGCCATGCTAAATTGCCCGTAGTGTTAAGTAAGGGGTAAATGTAGGGGTATGGGTGGGTTGCGCTTCGGCGGGTCGGTGTGAACTTGTTGGGCCGAAGGGCCTGTTTCCACACTGTAATGTAATCTAATCTAATCATTCCGGTCCCTGCTGTATCCATGTCTCTGAAATGGTCACAATGTCAAAGTCCTAAGTGCCTACCCATGCTGCAAGTTCACCCACCTTATTCTGGATATTGTTACTTTCCTTTATTAATTTTATCTCCATGATGCTGCTGAACAAGCAAGTAACAAGTATTGCTTTTGGTGCTTGATCAAAGATCTTTTCAAATACACAGCCTCAATCACATTACCCTCACCAACCTTCTCTCTATTACTTCGAAAAATGTAATCAAGTTCATTAGGTAGTATTTGCTAATGACAAATCCCTACTGGCACGCATCAACTCATGTCTTTCCAAGAAGCAGATTTCCTCTTCCCTACTTGCCCCATTCCCTCTTTAAACTAGGATGCATCCCATCTGATGACCTTTCTGCTTTTAGTTGTTGTTAGTCTTTTAAGTAGATCTGCTTTTATCCTTTCCACTTCCTCTATTCCTCCCTCACTATGATATTGACAGCCTCCTCTTGCAAAATTCTCTTTTAATTTCTCCACAACTAAAGCATTTTCTTGTCAGAGTTGGCTCTACTCTTCATTAGCTATCATTTTACCACTTATGAATTTAATGTTTCTTTTCAACTTTGCCAAATGTTAAGTCTCATGTAAATTAAAAGCTTCACACAAAAAATGCTGCATTGTTGGGTAACATGGTTCCTTTATTAACAGAAATATGTTTCCGCAGGTTCGATCTGTGAATGAGATGAATCATGACTTTCAAGCTCTTGCACTGGAGGGCCGGGGAATGGGAGAAGTAAGTTGGCTAAAATGTGATATTGTTATGAATTGCAGGCTTGACTCTGGAAAAAAAATGCACTTGACTTTCACAATACTAGTTGCACTAGGTGGACACAGAGCTGAGTACTCATATCCTAAGTAAAATTCTGCCTTTGTTCCATACTAATGATTTTAAAATGTCTTTGCAACTTCATAGAGGTAATCATTTCAAAATGGAATATTTATTTTGGTTTTTGGAGTTCATGATATTTCAAAGTGATAATTGACCCTATCAACAAGTGGTTAAGTATTTAGAGTAAATAGGAAACCTGAAGAATACAACAACATCTTGAATTTTTATGACCGCTTTTAAGTAGGAAAAGGCAGTTTCAAACGCATGGTAACATCGCGATAGTACTGCAGGGCCGTAATGCTCTCTCTTATTAGAGAGAATTGGCGAGTGGTAATTTAAGCTCTGGGTCATCGCACCTCAGGAGAGGGGAGAGATTGAGGAGGAGTGTCCTTCATAGTAGCCTCAACTAGTATTGGAATTGAACCCATGCTTTTGGCATCACCCTGCATTGCAAACCAGACATCCCACCAACTGAGCTAACTGACCCCATCTTCAAATGTAATCGCCTAAAGAAAGAGACATTAATGGAGTGGCCAATGACTTGTACAAAAAGAGAATTATAAGAAAATAGAGAAAACAAGTTTTGGAATTCTTTTTCATCCTTGGGCAAGGAAGATCAGAAAAACAGTCATGCCAAGTGAGAGTGTGAAAATGTTACATGATGTAAGGGTCTGATGAGGGAGTAGTTACGCAGGTCACAGCTGCCATTTCTACCAGCTGCAGACAGAGGCAGACAGAATTGGGTAAGTGATATTTGTGGTGAATACTATGTAGACACAATCAGAAATGAATACAGAGAGGATAGCAAAGTTGGCAGTATGGCTGCAAATGTTGGTATCGTGGTTGATATGGAAGTGGTTGTTAAGGAAGGTGGAGGGAAAGAGAGTGTTGAGTTCAAAGGATCAAAAATCTGAGCCAGAGATTGGACAGGATGCTTTGATTTGAAGAATATGGCCTAGATTTTTACCAGATGGTTACAACCCCTTTCTCACAGCAAAAATGGTGGAAGACATCAGGAATCCCAAGTCCGGTCCCATGAAATTTTTCATGTTTGTGGGGGTGGGATTGGCTAGTCCATATTTCATGTATATTTATTTTGCAGAGGCAGTTGGCCATTTAAGTAATCAGCTGTTGAATGAAATTTCAGACTCCTTTGTATACAGAACCTGGAGTGTGGACGTCAAATGTTTCTTTTGGATTGACCATGTAAGCTTTAGACAGATGAGACACCCCTGTGCAGATGGTCCCCAGCACGGGGGAGGGGGTGGTGGATGGGGTTGGTAGGTAGGTGGTGGTGTTCAGCAATCCTTTTGGTGTGTGGTAGCTTGCAGTTTGTCATTGTAAATTGTGCATAAAATTTGCAAAACACTTCAAAAGTGCAGAGACATGTTGACTTGACAACATATGCAGCACCTTTTGCAATAGCATGTATTCTGCAAAATAGAACTTTTAAGTAGCATACTTTACTTTTGTCCTTTTGTGTATGGGTACTTTTGAATATGAAGTGAGTTAGCATGGTAGGTGAAGTTTGAAACGAATTGAGTAGACTTAGGCAGTTAAGTTGCCCTTGGACTACGATCAGCCATAGGGAATGGGTAGAGAGGAAGTGTGCACAAAAGCTATACAAAAGCCAGTGTTTAATTAAGACCAATATTAGTGTTGTACGTTCATTAGTTTTGTTTTCAGAGAGAATCTGGGGTTCCTGAAGTTTCTCTGGCGCTTCATCTAAATGTTTTTCAGTTCCAAACATCAAGAAGCACGATCTAAGATTTTGGATGTTAACAAACCATCTTTTGATATCAACAGGCAAGCGAGGGAAATAATTAACTAATATTTGTTTATTATCTTGCATGCAGTTGATTATTTTACCTTGCTGTACCATAGAGTCATAGAGATGTACAGCATGCCGACCAGATATCCCAACCCATTCTAGTCCCACCTGCCAGCACTCGGCCCATATCCCTCCAAATCCTTCTTATTCATATACCCATCCATATGCCTCTTAAATGTTGCAATTATACCAGCCTCCACCACATCCTCTGGCAGCTCATTCCATACACGTACCATCCTCCACGTGAAAACGTTGCCCCTTAGGTCTCTTTTATATCTTTCCCATCACACCCTAAACCTACGCCCTCTAGTTCTGGACTCCCCGACCCCAGGGAAAAGACTTTGCCTATCTATCCTATCCACGCCCCTCATGATTTTGTAAACCTCTATAATGTTGCCCCTCAGCCTCCGACACTCCAGGGAAAACAGCCCCAGCCTGTTCAGCCTCTCCCTGTACCTCAAATCCGTCAACCATGGCAACATCCTTGTAAATCTTTTCTGAACTCTTTCAAGTTTCACAACATCTTTCTGATAGGAAGGGGACCAGAATTGCACGCAATATTCCAACAGTGGCCTAACCAATGTCCTGTACAGCTGCAACATGACCTCCCAACTCTTGTACTCAATACTCTGACTAATAAAGGAAAGCATACCAAATGCCTTCTTCACTATCCTATCTACATGCGACTCCACTTGCAAGGAGCTATGAACCTGCACTCCCGGGTCTCTTTGTTCAGCAACACTCCCTAGGACCTTACCATTTCTTATGCTCGCATCCAAATCATTTATGTAAATGACAAAAAGTAGAGGACCCAACACCGATCTTTGAGGCACTCCATTGGTCACAGGCCTCCAGTCTGAAAAACAACCCTCCACCACCACCCTCTGTCTTCTCCCTTTGAGCCAGTTCTGTATCCAAATGGCTAGTTCTCCCTGTATTCCATGAGATCAAACCTTGCTAATCAGTCTCCCATGGGAACCTTGTCGAACGCCTTACTGAAGTCCATATAGATCACATCTACTGCTCTGCCCTCATCAATCTTTTTTACTTCAAAAAACTCAATCAAGCTTGTGAGACATGATTTCCCACGCACAAAGCCAAGTTGACTATCCCTGATCAGTCCTTGCCTTTCCAAATATATGTACATCCTGTCCCTCAGGATTCCTTCCAACAACTTGCCCACCACTGAGGACAGGCTCACTGGTCTGTAGTTCCCTGGCTTGTCTTTACCACCCTTCTTAAACAGTGGCACCACATTTGCCAACTTCCAGTCTTCCGGCACCTCACCTGTGGCTATCGATGATATAAATATCTCAGCAAAAGGCCCAGCAATCACTTCTCTCGCTTCCCACAGTGTTCTCGGGTACACCTGATCAGGTCCTGGGTGTTTTATCCACCTTTAACCGTTTCGAGACATCCAGCACTTCCTCCTCTGTAATCTGGACATTTTGCAAGATGTCACCATCTATTTACCTACAGTCTATATCTTCCATATCCTTTTCCACAATAAATACTGTTGCAAAATATTCATTTAGTATCTTCCCCCATTTTCTGTGGCACCACACAAAGGCCGCCTTGCTGATCTTTGAGGGGCCCTATTCTCTCCCTAGTTCCCTTTTGTACTTAATATATTTGTAAAACCCCTTTGGATTCTCCTTAATTCTATTTGCCAAAGCTGTCTCATGTTTTGCCCTCCTGATTTCCCTCTTAAGTATACTCCTACTTCCTTTACGCTCTTCTAAGGATTCACTTGATCTATCTTGTCTATACCTGACATAGGCTTCCTCCTTTTTCTTAAACAAACCCTCAATTTCTTTAGTCATCCAACATTCCCTCGACCTACCAGCCTTCCCTTTCACCCTGACAGGAATATACTTTCTCTGGATTCTTGTTATCTCATTTCTGAAGGCTTCCCATTTTCCAGCCGTCCCTTTACCTGCGAACATCTGCCTCCAATCAGCTTTTGAAAGTTCTTGCCTAATACCGTCAAAATTGGCCTTTCTCCAATTCAACTTTTAGATCTGGTCTATCTTTTTCCATCACTATTTTAAAACGAATAGAATTATGGTCACTGGCCCCAAAGTGCTCCCCCACTGACACCTGAGTCACCTGTCCTGCCTTATTTTCCAAGAGTAGATCAAGATTTGCACCTTCTCTAGTAGATACATCCACATACTGAATAAGAAAATTGTCTTCTACACACTTAAGAAATTCCTCTCCATCTAAACTTTTAACACTACAGCAGTCCCAGTCGATGTTTGGAAAGTTAAAATCCCCTACCATAACTACCCTATTATTCTTACAGATAACTGAGATCTTCCTACAAGTTTGTTTCTCAATTTCCCTCTGACTATTGGGGGGGGTCTATAATACAATCCCAATAAGGTGATCATCCCTTTCTTATTTCTCATTTCCACCAAAAAAACTTACCTGGATGTATTTCTGGGAATATCCTCGTTCAGCACAGCTGTAATGCTATCCCTTATCAAAAATGCAACTCCCCCTCCTCTCTCGCTTCCCTTTCTATCCTTCCTGTAGCATTTGTATCCTGGAACATTAAGCTGCCAGTCCTGCCAATCCCTGAGCCATGTTTCTGTAATTGCTATGATATCCCAGTACCATGTTCCTAACCATGCCCTGAGTTCATCTGCCTTCCCTGTTAGGCCCCTTGCATTAAAATAAATGCAGTTTAATTTATTAGTCCTACCTTGTCCCTGCCTGCCCTGACTGTTGGACTCACTTCTGTTCTCAACTGTACCAGTCTCGGATTGAAATCTTTCCTCACTATCTCCCTGGGTCCCACCCCCCACCTTACTAGTTTAAATCCTCCCAAGCAGTTCTAGCAAATCTCCCTGCCAGTATATTAGTCTCCTTCCAATTTAGGTGCAATCCGTCCTTCTTATACTTGTCACTTCTACCCCAAAAGAGATTCCAATGATCCAAAAATGTGAATCCTCAGCATGTATTCATCTGCTCTATCCTCCCATTCCTGTCCTCACTAGCTTGTAGCACTGGGAGTAATCCACAAATTACTACCCTTGAGGACCTCCTTTTTAAATTTCTGCCTAACTCTCTGTAATCTCCCTTCAGCATCTCAACCTTTTCCCTTCCTATGTCGTTGGTTCCGATGTGGACAATGACCTCCTGCTGGCCCCTCTCCCCGTGAGAACATTCTGCACCCTCTCTGAGACAAGCTTGATCCTGCCACCAGGGAAACTACACACCATTCTGCTTTTTCTCTGCTGGCCACAGAAATGTCTGTCTGTACCTCGGACTACGGAATCCCCTAACACAATTGATCTTTTTGCCTGTTAACTTAATGCAAAAGTACATCTCCTGTTATTTTGATGTATTCCTACTATAATATCTAATTATGCTGTGTTAGTTTGTTTAGGTTGGCTGTGAGGAAACTACTGTACAAAGCTGCCAGTCGCAAAATATGTTGCAAAATTGTCAGGAAAATGAAATTTGCATTTTTAGTTCTTGAAGTTCTTTAAAGCTCAGTATTAAATTCAGTTTGATGGATAACGTCATTTTGTAGGGCCTTAGTTATTGATGTTATGGTTGAAAACCTTAAGTTTGAAGTGTATTAGCTCTGAATGTAATAGCCTAGTAATTTTGCTGCCCATTAGTAACAGAACTGAGAGGTTTATTTTTACATGCAATTCATCCATTAGCTTAAATGTCAGAAAAGGAGATACATAAATTGGTTTATTATGATCATCCAAAATGCTAATATAGCATTAGACATGGCTGCTTCTACCACTACCTGTTTGGGAGACCTTTGGCATGAAATTTCTCAGGTCAGTTGCCCTGAAGTTTCACTTTGCAAGCTGCATACTTATCATGACATATTCCATGGCATTATTCAAAGGGAAGCAAAACATTCTGCCAGTGTCTTAGTCAATATTTATTACTCATGTCTCACACTTAAAACATATAATCTGATCATTTGTCACACTCTAGTTTGTGGGGGATTTCTATTTACAGATTGACTGCCACATTTTCTAAACTTTTGAATTTGTTCATGGCACACGAGCATCACCGACTAGGTCAGCATTTATTGCCCATCCCTAATTAACCTTGAGAACGTGGTAGTGAACTACTTTCTTAAAGCAGTCACTGTGATATAGGAAAACCCACAATGCTGTTACAGTTTTGACCTAGTGACATTAAAGCAACAGGGGTGTAATTCCAAGTCAGGATGGTATGTGGCTTGGTGGTGAAGTTACCATGCACTTGCTACAACTCAAGCCTTTTAGGTTTTAGATGTCACGGATTTGGAAGGTTGCTCTTAGAAGAACTTTGAGTTACGGCTGTGCATCCTGTCGTCAGTACACATTGCTTCACTGTTGAAGGCATGGATAAGGCGCCAATCAAATGGGCTGCTTTGCTCTGGATGTTGTCAAGTTTTATTGGCTCTAAGGCCATGCAAATCAACAGTTTTCTATTACACTCCTGACCTGAGTTTTTGCAGACGATGGACAGGCATTTGGGAGTCAGGAAGTGAGTTCCTTGTTACAGAATTGTTTGTCTGTAACTGGATATTGAAAACAGTATTTAGATCCAGTAGTTGGTCCAGTTCTGTTTCTCGTCAATGGTAAACCTCCAGGATGTTGATAGTGGGGGCTTTATCAATGGTACTGGTATTGAATATCAAGCAGTGATGGATAGATTTTGTTTGTTGAGATTTTCTACATCTCAATATTGACCACTCTTCAGGAGTATTTGATTGTTTATAAAGCACTTTGAAATATCCTGAAGATATGAAAGTTTGTCTTTACTGGAGGCATTAGTGATATCTTGGAAACTGGTAATTACGTAGCTGTCTCCTGTGAGTTTTGTTTAATCATTTAAAATTATTATGGGAATAACTGAGAGATGCCATCCTTTGTGTAGATATTTCTGGGATGGGAAACATCTTGATCAGTAGTTCTCAAAGCGTCGTATGGTCCTCTGGGTGAGCTAGTCCAAAATGCAAATCCCTGAAGCTGGTGTTCAGCAAGAAATGTTTGATGGGCCACCATCCACTTGTCTTTTAGATCAAAGCCAGTTAAGAGTCTCTGCTCCAGGTGAGTCTTGAGTATCCTGGACTCATCCATGGAGCTGTAAAACTTTTACAGCCATTTCCAGCAACATAGAGTTGTGAATTTGAACTTTAAGCATTTGGTGCTTGCTTAGACTGAGAACTGGCAAAATATGAAGCCCAGCTTTGAAGCGCATGTCACTGTACTGGTGCTTCATCGAAAGTAATGTCATTTTTTATATTCATTATGAGGAACATGTTTTGCAGAGGCAAGCAAAAGGACTGGTAGATTGCCTGCAGGGATTTTTTCCCCTACCTAAGTGATCTTTGGGTGGAAAGGTTTGAGGGCATCTTACTTAAATCAAATGATGTTTTATTTTATTATAGCGTGTCATTTTGGGCTATACTTTTTTTTTTGCTGCTTTTTGTAAGCATTAGCGAGTTTGTATTATGAAATGGATAATTCTTCCTACATGCTTAATTTATTCTGTTTTTTAATTGCATTTCATGCAAACTTTGATAACTACACAGATTTTGAGTTCAATTTTAGTAAAGTCTGTGTGGTGTATGAATAGGCTGCGGAGTCTTGTGATGCCTACAATTCTCTCCCAGTATCAGTTGCAATTTTTTGCAGTCTTCCAGCTGAGCAATTTGGGCACAATTAGAGGCTTACAGTCTCTGGTCACTTAACAGAAATTGATTTTAGATAATTTTACTGCCCCCAGACTATTACTTAATATACATAAAGCAATCAGCTTTCTAGCAACTTTAATGCAGACTAAACAATGCTATGCCAAGACTGAACAGAAGATGATGTATAAACATCTTTGTTTTCTCTATGTTGACAACAATACTTGTAATGCTCCATCTTTAACTATGGAAGGACTTTGCTATGATGTTTGTAACCTGATTATCATAATGTTTGTTAGGAAGGTGGTCGGGGGATGGGAAGGTAAGTTATTTGAAATTGAAATAACCTCCCATCCGGTTCTCTGACTCCTTTCCCAGTGCCCCCTCCTCCCTTCCATTCCTCATGATGGACCCTCCTTCCAGCTACTAACCAGATTCATTCCTCCCATTGATCAACCAGGTTGTGCCTTCTATCGTTCACCTATCCCTACTTCAGCGACCAACCCCCCAACTACTTGGACTCACTCTGAGCCCTGAAGAAGGGTTACACCCAAAAGGTTGACTTCTCCACCACCTGATGCTGCATGACGTACTGTGTTCTTGCAGCCATCTGCTTGTCTGCCTTCGATTCCAGCATCTGCAGTTTTTTTTGTCTGTAATTATAATTGTAGTTTCTGGCACATTGTTGTGATTTTTATCTCATTTCCAGTTTGAGGTGGTGATTTGTCTTACAGGATTTCTTTATTCTTGAAAGAATATATTCTTCATTCTGCCTTCTACGTGTGTGGAAAAATGTGATGCTGGAAAAGCACGGCAGGTCAGGCAGCATCCGAGGAGCAGGAGAATCTATGTTTTGGGCATAAGCCCTTGATTAGATTAGATTAGATTAGATTCCCTACAGTATGGAAACAGGCCCTTTGGCCCAACCAGTCCACACTGACCCTCTGAAGAGTAACCCACCCAGACCCATTCCCCTATATTTGCCCCTAGCTAATGCACCTAACACTATGGGCAATTTAGCATAGCCAATTCACCTGACCTGCACATCTTTGGATTGTGGGAGGAAACCCATGCAGACACTGGCAGAATGTGCAAACTCCACATAGACAGTCGCCCGAGGCTGGGATCGAACCCAGGTCCCTGGTGCTGTGAGGTAACAGTGCTAACCACTGAGCCGCCCTTGGATGTGAACATCGAAGGTATAGTTAGTAGGTTTGCAGATGACACCAAAATTGGAGGTGTAGCGGACAGCAAAGGAGGTTAATGGGAGTACAGTGAGATCTTGATCAGATGAGCCAATGAGCTGAGGAGTAACTTACTAACTATACCACCTATATTCACATCCAAGTCATTTATATAAATGATGAAACGTAGTGGACCCAGCACGGATCTTTGTGGCACTCCACTGGTCACAGGCTAAAAAACAACACTCCACCATCACCTTCTGTCTTCTACATTCAAGCCAGTTCTGTATCCGGATGGCTGGTTCTCCCTGTATTCCATGAGATCCAACTTTGCGAACCAGTCTCCCATGGGGAACCTTGTTGAACATCTTCCTGAAGTCCATATCGATCATTATCTAATTATCTGAGGTACTCATTATCTAATTATCTGAGAATGTATATAGACCAGACCCTAAGTGGTCAGGTTTTTATTCCACCAAGTTCTCCTGCGACAAAGGGTTTCATTAAAGATTGTTTAGCAATAGGAGGCTCTGGGATTAACCTCACAATTTCTTGCTATCGAATGCAAATATCACAATATTTACTTTCTGTGCCAATAGAATACAAGATTTACATCAAACGAACAACTTATCATTGTCAAAGGAAGAAAATGCTCTGTCTGATTTTAATTGCAGAAACAAATGTTAGCAGATTTGATCAAGGGACTGCAAATCCTTTCTATTGCATTTACCTGGAAAATATTAGCATAGTCTACTTATGAAGTGACAAAAATCTTAAATTGCAGATAGACTTTCCACACTTTTGTGCAGCTTGTGATTCCTTCACAGATTTTGAGTCCCTGCTTCCAGTTGAATTCACTTTTTTTAAGTACATTTACTACACTCATCAGGTTGAACGGTTACAGGGATACTTCAGGTAATTTACGAAAAGTTTGACCACCGTTGGAAGGTGGTGCTAAGTTGGAGGCTGGGGACATGGATAATGTGGGGGAAGGGGAAATGAAGAAGCTGTTGCAACCACACGGGATAAATGTGGATTTCAAGGTCCTGAGGCAGAATATGAGGCATTCCTCCTCCAGGCATTAGGTGGTAACGGATTGGCGGTGGAGGACGCCCAGGATCTCCATGTCCTTGATGGAGGGGGAGTTGAAGTATTCAGCCATGGGGCAGTGGGGTTGGTGGGTGCGGGTGTCCCAGAGATGTTCTCTGAACCAATCTGCAAGAAGGCGTCCTGTCTCTCCGATGTAGAGGAGACCACATTGGGTGCCACGGATGCAGTAGGTGACATTGGTAGAGGTGCAGGTAAATTTCTGACGGATGTGGAAGGATCACTTGGGGCCTTAGGCAGAGGTGAGGGGAGTGTGCGGGCACGGGTTGTGCACTTCCTGCAGTGGCAGGGAACGGTGCCAGGTGTTGGATGTGGGTTCGTGGATGGTGTGGACCTGATGAGGGAGACGCAGAGGGCATGGTCTTTTCGGAATATTGATAGGTGTGGTGAGGGAAATATATCTCTGGGGGGTTCGTTTGGAGGTGGCGGAAGTGGCAGCTGATGATGCATTGTATGCGGAGGTTGGTAGGGTAGAGGACTGGGGTGTGTTATGTCTTTGTTGCCTTGGGAGGGGTGGGGTTCAAGGGCAGTGGTGCGTGAAGTGGAGGAAATGCACTGGAGGGCATTGTCAGCCACGTGGGAAGGGAAGTTGCAATCATGGCAGAAGGAGGCAGCAGTCTGGGCTCAGTGGGAGGGGGCTGCCTGGGGCTCGGTGGGAGGGGGAGGGGGCTGCCTGGGGCTCGGTGGGAGGGGGAGGGGGCTGCCTGGGGCTCGGCAGGAGGGGAAGGGGGCCGCCTGCGGCTCGGCGGGAGGGGGAGGCCCCCTGGGGCTCGGCGGGAGGAGGAGGGGGCCTGGCGCTCGGTGTGAGATCTGGGTACACTCCTTAGTCCCTGTGCACAACAACGTACTGCAGTCTTTCACCATTTACATAATACTCTGGCCTACTATTTTTAGTTCCATAGTGGATAACCTTATAAGTACCAACTTTGTACCCCATCTGCCAGATACTTTCCCACTTACTTCACCTATCTAAATCTCTGCTGACCCTCCACATCCTCTGCACTGTTTGCCTTTCCACTCAATTTAGGGTCATCAGCAAACCTGGATACATTACACTCTGTCTCCTCTTCCAAACCATTTATATATATCATAAATGGTTGCAGGCCCAATGCCAACTCCTGCGGCACCCCACTCACCACTGATCTCTAACCAGAGGAACACCCAGGATCATGTGATATAACTGAGGGAATCTACAGTGACTGAGTAAACTCAGGAAATCTTAACTGGCTGCTGCAGTGTAATTGAGAGAATTCATATTGACTGTAATAATGTAACTGACGATTCTCCACTGCAAAGTATCTGATGGAATCTCAACTAGCCACCTGTAATGCAGTGGATGAGATTGGTACTGTCCCTCCTGGAAAGTAACTGAGGAGATTGCCACTGACACCTTGCAATGTAGCTGAGCGAATAGCCTCCTAATTCGGTAGCGTAATTGGGGAAGCGAAAGAGAGCATGCTGTTGTATAACTGAGTTAAATATAAATTGACCACGAGCTTACATATTTGTAGTGTCTGCAAATAACCTGCAAATGTAATTGTATTTGTCATCTTGAAAGATGTAAAAAAGCATCCCGGAACAGGGGACAGCTTGTCTGCAAAAGAAGAATATGATTTAGACAATCGCAATCTCAAACAAAAGGTATTAGACAAGGTAATTTAATTGAAAGCTGACAAATTCTCTGGATATCATGGACTGCATCCTAGTATGTTTTAGAAAAAATGTGGTTGCAGAGTTGTGAATGCATTGCTTGTTATCATTCACATTTTTCAATGTTCTGTAAAGATCCTAGTGAATTGGACACTTGTAAATGCAGCACCTGTATTGCAGAAAGAAGAGAGATGGGTTGCAGAGCATTGTGGTAGTTAACTGAACATCTGTCATTAGGGAAGATAATCATTGCACCAAAATACATTTTCATACTCCTATTTTTTGGATTCCATTCAGGCAAAATGACTATAGTTTTGTGAATGTGAAATTGTGCTTGAAGAATTTACTGGAGTTTTTTGAGTAAACATGGCAGATAAATGGAAACCAGAAGACCTAATATAGGTATTTAGGTTTTTAAAATAAATAATATGTCCTGTGAAAGGTTTCTGTACAAGGTACAGGTTCATGGTGTTGCTCATATTAGCATTGAGGATTGGCTCATAGGAAACTCAGTCGGGATAACTGGATCATTTTAAGGTCAGCAAATTTCATAATGAGTGAAGTGTCTGAAGGATAAGTGCTGGAGCCTCAACAATTTGTGCAAATTGCAATAATGCAAGTTGGAAAAGATTTTGGAACTTTGGAAAAAAAAAGTCAAAACAACAGCAGTTTTAAAAGGGAGAAGAATAGACAAAGGAAGCACGTGGTGAGGTCAGTGCAAGAGAGAGAGAAAGAAATGGATACCACAGTGAACCTGCACAGTTACTGCCTTTGCTGTTTGAATTCATGTATCGCTGAACATTGGAGTGCATCTGGGAAAATTAACAAACAGTGAAATTCACAACTGATCTCAGAGGAACTGTTCGGGCGAAGTCACAGCACAGAAACAGATAAGTGAATTGTTTTAAGTGTGGTCTACAGAAAGTCTGCAGTAGTGAGTAGAGTTGGTTCTTTCTTAATTGTTTTTTGAGATATGTCTCTTGATTAAACTTAAAGTATATGCCGTAACTATTAATTTAACCTGGGGCATGTTTTGTAGAGGAATAAGACTGTTATTTTCTGGATCTGTAGATTGTGAAGGAGCAAAAATGGCCTTTAGCAGAGTGATATGTGCTTCTTGTCAGGTGTGGGAGTTTGAGAGTTTACTGGTTACTGCAGATTATTTCTGCAATAAATACTGTTGGTTGCAAATCCTGTCAGATCGAATGGATTGGTTAGTGAGACAGTTAGAAGCAATGAGGAATTTTCAACGGCAGCGGTATGTGACGGATGGCAATTATAGGAAGGGAGGAAAGTCTCAGATACAGTCACAGATGGGTTAACTCCAGATAAGGTAAGAGAGGTAGGCAGGTATTGCAGGTGTCTTCTATGGCTATCCCCATTTCAAACAAGTATGTTGTTTTGGAAAATGTAGGGGGTGATCGATTCACAGGGGGACAGCCAAGTTTCTGGTATTGAGACTGGCTCTAATGCGACGAGGGGTATGTCGGGTTCCAAGCGATCAATTTGGGGACTGTCTAGTCCAAGGCACAGACAGAGGTTTCTGTGGCCAGCAATGAAAAATCAGAATGGTCTGTTGCCAGGATCCCTGGTGCCAGGATCAAGCATGTCTCAGAGAGGGTGCAGAATGTTTTTAAGGGGGAGGGGGGACCAGCAAGAGGTCATTGTACACATTGGAGCCAATGACATAGGAAGGAAAAAGGTCGAGATGCTGAAGGGAGATTACAGAGAGTTAGGCAGGAATTTAAAAAGGAGGTCCTCACGAACAGTAATATCTGGATTACTCCTGGTGCTACGAGCTAGTGAGGGCAGGAATGGGAGGATAGAGCAGATGAATGCACAGCTGAGGAGCTGGTGTATGGGAGAAGGATTCACATTTCTGGATCATTGAAATATTTTTTGGGGTAGAAGTGACCTGTACAAGAAGGATGGATTGCACCTAAATTGGAAGGAGACTAATATACTGGCAGGGAGATTTGTTAGAGTTGCACGGGAGGATTTAAACTAGTAAGGTGGGGGGGTGGGACCCAGGGAGATAGTGAGGAAAGAGATCAATCTGAGACTGGTACAGTTGAGAACAGAAGCGTGTCAAACAGTCAGGGCAGGCAGGGACAAGGTAGGACTAATAAATTAAACTGCATTTATTTCAATGCATGGGGCCTAACAGGGAAGGCAGATGAACTCAGGGCATGGTTAGGAACATGGGACTGGGATATCATAGCAATTACAGAAACATGGCTCATGGATGGGCAGGACTGGCAGCTTAATGTTCCAGGATATAAATGCTGCAGGAAGGATAGAAATGGAGGCAAGAGAGGAGGGGGAGTGGCATTTTTGGTAAGGGATAGCATTACAGCTGTACTGAGCGAGGATATTCCTGGAAATACATCCAGGGAAGTTATTTGGGTGGAACTGAAATAAAGGGATGATCACCTTATTGGGATTGTATTATAGTCCCTCTGATCGAGGAAAATTGAGAAACAAACTTGTAAGGAGATCTCAGCTATCTGTAAGAATAATAAGGTGGTTAGGGGATTTTAACTTTCCAAACATCGACTGGGACTGCCATAGTGTTAAAGGTTTAGATGGAGAGGAATTTGTTTAAGTGTGCACAAGAAGGATTTCTGATTCAGTATATGGATGTATGTACTAGGGAAGATGCAAATCTTGACCTACTCCTGGGAAATAAGGCAGGGCAGATGACTGAGGTGTCAGTGGGGGAGCACTTTGGCACCAGCGACCGTAATTCTATTAGTTTTAAAATAGTGATGGAAAAGGATAGACCAGATCTAAAAGTTGAAGTTCTAACTTGAAGGACTGCAGGTGCTGGAGATCAGAGCTGAAAATGTGTTGCTGGAAAAGCGCAGCACGTCAGGCAGCATCCAAGGAGCAGGAGAATCGGCGTTTCGGGCATGAGCCCTTCTTCAGAAATCTTCTAACTTGAAGGCCAATTTTGATGGTATTAGGCAAGAACATTCAAAAGCTGACTGGGGGCAAATGTTTGCAATTAAAAGGAGGCTGGATAATGGGAAGGTAATCAGAATTAATAATCAGAAATTAGATAATGAGAATCCAGAGAAAATATATTCCTGTTCGGGTGAAAGGAAAGGCTGGTAGGTTTTGGGAATGCTGGATGACTAAAGAAATTGAGGGTTTGGTTAAGAAAAAGAAGGAAGCATATGTCAGGTATAGACAGCACAGATCGAATGAATCCTTAGAAAAGGGTAAAGGCAGTAGGAGTATGCTTAAGAGGGAAATCAGGACGGTGAAAAGGAGACATGAAATAGCTTTGGTAAATAGAGTTAAGGAGAGTCCAAAGGGTTTTTACAAATACATTAAGGACAAAAGGATAACTAGGGAGAGGATAGGGCCCCTCAAAGATCAACAAGGTGGCCTTTGTGTGGAGCCGCAGAAAATGGGGGGGATACTAAATGAGTATTTTGCATCAGTATTTACTGTGGAAAAGGACATGGAAGAAATAGAATGTAGGGAAATAGATGGTGACATCTTGCAAAATGTCCATATTACAGAGGAGGAAGTGCTGGACGCCTTGAAACAGGTAAAGGTGGATAAATCCCCAGGACCTGATCAGGTGCACCCTAGTACTCTGTGGGAAGCTAAGGAAGTGATTGCAGGGCCTCTTGCTGAGATATTTGTAGCATCAATAGTCACAGGTGAGGTACTGGAAGACTGGAGGTTGGCGAACATGGTGCCACTGTTCAAGAAAGGTGGTAAGGAAAAGCCAGGGAACTATAGACCAGTGAGCCTGACGTCAGTGATGGGCAAGTTGTTGGAGGGAATCCTGAGGGACAGGATATACATGTATTTGGAAAAGCAAAGACTGATTAGGGATAGTCAGTATGGCTTTGTGCATGGGCAATCATGTCTTTCAAACTTGATTGAGTTTTTTGACGAAGTAACAAAGAGGATTGATGAGGGGAGAGCAGTAGATGTAATCTGTATGGACTTCAGTAAGACGTTCAACAAGGTTCCCCATGGGAGACTGATTAGCAAGGTTAGATCTCATGGAATACAGGGAGAACCAGCCATTTGGATACAGAACTGGCTCAAAGATAGACGACAGAGGGTTGTGGTGGAGGGTTGTTTTTCAGACTGGAGGCCTGTGACCAGTGGAGTGCCTCAAGGATTGGTGCTGGGTCCTCCAGTTTTTGTCATTTATATAAATGATTTTGATGCAAACATAAGAGGTACAGTTAGTAAGTTTGCAGATGACACCAAAAATGGAGGTGTAGTGGACAGTGAAGAAGGTTACCTCAGATACCAACAGAATCTTGACCAGATTGGCCAGTGTGCTGAGGAGTGGTAGATGGTGTTTAATTTAGATAAATGTGAGGCGCTGCATTTTGGGAAAGCAAATCTTAGCAGGACTTACACACTTAATGGTAAGGTCCTAGGGAGTGTTGCTGAACAAAGAGACCCTGGAGTGGAGGTTCATAGCTCCTTGAAAGTGGAGTTGCAGGTAGATAGGATAGTGAAGAAGGCGGTTTGGTATGCTTTCCTTTATTAGTCAGAGTATTGAGTACAGGAGTAGGGAGGTCATGTTGTGGCTGTACAGGACATTGGTTCGGCCACTGTTGGGATATTGCGTGCAATTCTGGTCTCCTTCATATCGGAAAGATGCTGTGAAACTTAAAAGGGTTCAGAAAAGATTTACAAGGATGTTGCCAAAGTTGGAGGACTTGAGCTATAGGGAAGCCTGGAGCTTCAAAGGCTGACGGGTGACCTTATAGAGGTGTACAAAATTATGAGGGGCATGGATCGGATAAATAGAAAAGTCTTTTCCCTGGGGTCGGGGAGTTCCAGAACTAGAGGGCAAATGTTTATGGTAAGAGGGGAAAGATATAAAAGATACCTTAGGGGCAACGTTTTCATGCAGAGGGTGGTACATGTATGGATCAGGTGGTTGTCAGGTGTTAAAAGATGAAGGAGCGACGCTTCGAAAGCTAGTGCTTCCAAATACACCTGTTGGACTACAGCCTGGTGTTGTGTGATTTTTAACTTTGTACACCCCGATCCAACACCGGCGCCTCCAAATTAGCAATAATATGAGCCTGGTATCCTTGGCTGAGGAAACAAAGTGCAAAAAGGCAATACATTTTCAGGTAGAGATGCTCAGAGCATCCAGCTGGAGTGTGTGTGTGTGCGTGTGCTATGACACTGAGCAAAGAACCTGCAGGTGTGGCCTGGTCCAATCCCTGACCTGAGTGCATTGCCCTGAATGTAAAGTGTCCATGGTTCGCAGTGCAGCACTGAAGTATGAATGGGAACTGTTAAGATGTGCCATGAGAGTTCCTAGAGGCTGCCTCATGTTAGATATCAATGTCTGTGGATGTGGGGTGCATATAGCTGGTGCATCTAATGCCAGTGCCGGTTTCCAACGTGAAGATCACACGGAGCAAGCTGTCAGCTTAATTTGCTAGATGCTTTTATTGGTTTCCTTGTCAATTTTCATGACATCAAGCTTGTTTGTTAAGATAAAAAGCTAAATATTCGTGAGATGAACTTTGGGTGTTAACAAGTCATTTAACAAGTAATAATTACTGTCACATGGCAACTCTGCTGCTTGGTGAGAATGTCGTCGTGCTGCTTGCGAAAAGCATAAAAGATTGAGTTGCTCAGAACATTGAGTTGGGCCTTGCTGCAATTGTTGTTTGCTTCTGTTACGCATTTCGCTATACCCAAGCAGCTAATTTCCCGAAAAGATTCAGGCCTCTGTTATTTATCTTCTCGACAAACGTGAACAATTTAAAACATGCACGCTTGGGCATCGTGAATACGAGTACAGGTTTTGCTTATCAAGTCTGCAGTGATATTCCATTGAACTTCCAGTAGCTGTATGGGACTCAAAAAAATTTCTGGGCCCAGATTACCCCCGTCACTGCTACCACCACCCCAAAAGTACTGTAAATTTGTTAGAAACGCAGTAGTTATCGGTTACATTTTGCCTTTCCTACTTCTCAGTGCTCAGCTCTAGATGAATTGACACCTGGGAGAATATTTGTCAGCTAAAGGAGATGACTATCCTGTGGAGACTTGAAACATAAATAAGCATATGATAGCATTACCATTTTGTTAAAAATGTTCATCTTGCCACTTTGTAGCTTACTGCTTTGTTCCCTATTTCATAGCTTTGAAAATTGAAACTAAACCTCTGAGGAAATAATTAGAATTACCTGCTTTGAACCATGATAGCGGAGTGCAAAAGCAGTCCCAGTTAAACATGTCCTGCAGCCTTGATATCATTTTATAGCAACACATCTGTATGAATAGTGACATCAACACCAAATGAAGTTTTAGATATTTTTTAACAAACACGTGCTTACCAAGCTCCTCCTATATAAAATGTTTCTCTATATTCACCAATTTAATGTGGTGGTTGTTAACTTGTTTTTTTTCCTTCTTAGCTTTTACCTGCTAAGAAATTCTGGGAGTCTGATGATCCAGCAAAGGAAGGCCAAAAAGGGATATTCCTTGGAGATGAATGGAGAGACACTGCATGGGGAGGAACTCGTAAGTGTCAATCTAACATTTTTTCTTGTAAAAATAAATGTTTATGTTTTTGCCAAATTCAATAACTGTAAAACAAAACCTGAAGGCAAAAGCTGGTCTCAGTAGTTTGGATACATTTTCTTAGTGTCTATGTGTTTACAATTTAGGGAAAATGTTGCTTAGTTTCATTAAAACTGAATTCTTATTTCTTGGTAAATATGCAAAAGCATTTTTAAAAAGTGTAATTCTATCTGGATTATATTCTATGCTTTATGATAAAACTAGTCAAGTTGGTGTAACGATTATTGCTTACGTTTCAAATGTGTAATTATTGTTATCTATACAGTTGTTACAGAATAACCTTTGTGAAGACAAACCACATTGGTTTCCTGACCATTTTGTCTTTACCTTTATGATGATAGTGCTTAAAAATTATGAACATACTTCCTCTTATAAAGTAATAATCAATTTGCAAAACATAGAGCTCTTATCAGCTGGATGCGAATTGATCAACAGTTAGTCATCGAGATGCACAACACAGAAACAGGTCCTTCAGTCCAACTTATTCAGGCCAGTCAGTTATCCTAAATTAATCTCGTCCCATTTGCAAACATTTGGCCTATTTTGCTCTAAACCCTTCCTATGTGGACACTTTGGAGGAGGTGCAGAGAAGGTTTCAGAGGATGTTGCCTGGTATGGAAGGTGCTAGCTATGAAGAGTTTGTGTAGGTTAGGATTGTTTTCATTAGAAAAAAGGAGATTGAGGTCTACAAAGTCATGAAGGGTATAGACCAGGTAAATAGCGATAAGCTTTTTCCCAGGGTGAGGGATTCAATAATGAGAGGTGACACGTTCAAGGTGAGAGGAGAAATGTTTAAGGGGGATGTACGCAGCAAGTATTTTACACAGAGGGTGGTAAGTGCTTGGAACATGTTGCCAGTAGAGGTAGTAGAGGCAGGCATAGTAGATTCATTTAAGGTGCATGTGGACAGATGCATGAGTAGGTGGGGAGCAGAGGGATGCAGATGTTTATGAATTCGGCGATAGGTTTAGACAGTGGATTTGGATTGGCTCAAGCTTGGAGGGCCAAAAGGCCTGTTCCTGGGCTGTAAATTTTCTTTGTTCTATTTACAAGATGATTAGGGGTTTAGATAGGGTTGACCGTGAGAACCTTTTTCCACGTATGGAGTCAGCTATTACGACGGGGCATAGCTTTAAATTAAGGGGTGGTAGGTATTGGACAGATGTTAGGGGTAGGTTCTTTACTCAGCGAGTCGTGAGTTCATGGAATGCCCTGCCTGTAGCAGTGGTTGACTCTCCCTCTTTATGGGCATTTAAGCGGGCATTGGATAGGCATATGGAGGATAGTGGGCTAGTGTAGGTTAGGTGGGTTTGGATCGGCGCAACAACGAGGGCCAAAGGGCCTGTACTGCGCTGTATTCTTCTATGTTCTATATTCATGTACCATTCAGATACCTCTTAAATATTGTAATTGTCCCAGCCTCCTCCACCTCTGGCAGCTCATTCCATACAATCCCCACACTTCATGTGAAAAAATTGTCCCTTAAGTCTCTTTTAAATCTTGCCCCCCTCACCTTAAACCTATGCCGCCTAGTTTTGGATTCCCCTACCCCTGGGAAAAGACCTTGGCTATTCACCCTATCTGCTTTTTCTCTCAATTGTAATTTCTAAATCATGCACATGATCTCAATTTCACCAGATTGTTACATACCAAACATTTAAAATACAGTGCAGCAGATGATGGAAATTTTACAGAGCTTCAAAGACCCAGTTTTATACAGCCAATAAAACAAGCTTATTGTGTGATCTGATTTACAGGAAGTTGTCTCAATATTGACTTTGAGTTCTGGACATTCAGCTCTTTAATACATCATCTAAGTATTGAAGCACCTTTTTCAGAACTCATCACTTTCAATACAATTGGTTCCAACATTAATTATGATTGCTGCTTTTGCTTCTCCCACTTGAAATCTGCAGGGAAGAGTAACCCACCCAAATCCATCTCTCTCTGACTAATGCACCTAACACTAATGCAACCTAATGCACCCTGGGCAATTTAGCATGGCCACATCTTTGGACTGTGGGAGGAACCCCACCCAGGCACGGGGAATATGTGCAAACTCTACACACGGTCACCCAAGGCTGGAATTGAACCTCGGACCCTGGTGCTGTGAGGCTGCAGTGCTAGCCACCGTGCCACCCCCACGTTTTATGGTTATGTATTCCTCATGATGCAGATTTATACCTCGATCCATTTTGTTCCTAATTTCTACTACTGTAAGCAAGAAAACCTCCATTTTTGCCATATACTATTTTTGTGCTGTTTGTTCACATTAACAATCTGCTCAAATCTTTTATCAGTTCCTCTTGGACTCAAGATCTGTATCAATGTTTTATAAATGTTGGTGGATTGCTGTATAAATAAATCCATTAATTAATTTCTATTATTTTTTACCATCGAACATTAGTTCAAAATTTGATAGAATATGTCAATTTATTCTGCTTCCCAGACCACACTGTGTCACAGCCTATCATGGTACAGAGAAGACCTGGTCAAGGTTTTCATGGAAGCAATGAAGTCAGCGCTGTTCTTTCTCCCCGTTCAGAAAGTGGTGGCCTCGGAGTAAGCATGGTGGAGTATGTGTTGAGATCTTCACCTGGAGATAAACTGGACTCTCGTTTTAGGAAAGGGCCATTTGTAAGTAACTGTAATTATTTTGGTTTGTGTGAAATTTTGCATATTGTGACATAAATTTTAATGGTCTGATTGTCAAACTTCACTAAACTTGATCTGTCATTTTGAACAATAGCTTTTCTTCACTTATGAGCTGCAGCTTATAATTTCTAAGACATTTGGGGAAATAAGCTTCCTTGTATTGTTAATATGCTAAGTTTTACATGCAGATATCCAAAATATACTGGTGATTGTCCATTGTAAATCTGTAAATAAATACACAAGTGCTTGTATGTATAGTGTGCTTTAGCCACCATTTTCTGCCTTGACCTCATTGCAGCATTCAGCGTGATTGAGTATCACTTCCTTGATTTTCTTCTCTGTCATTCAGCTTAGTAGAATTTTATTTGATGTTGCTATTCTTAGCTATCTAAAACATTCTCCTTGATTTGCATTTTCTCTGCTAGGGTCTCTCAGCCATCTACTCCCTATCGTTTCACTTAATCTGTTGCTCTTTTGGACAGTATCATTTCTAGGTTTGGGATCAGTTTTACACTGATGGCATCTCAAGTCTGAGCATCTTCCTCAGTTAGTTGATTGCTGTCACCCAGTGTTGAACGAGCCATAATTTCTTCAGATCAGCTAAAACTGAAATTATCATTTAATCCCCAACTCTCAATTTCTGCTTAGCCACTAATTCTTATATGCCTGCAGTTGTTGTCATGGTCTGAGCTAATTTATTTTCAAATTTGTCTTATTTTACCTTGAGTTATTTCCACGGTATTGCTAACCTCAGTCTTCCACTATTAAAACAGAGATCTCTTTATAAGTTTCCATCCTTTTCAAAGTGTGTCACATTTGAACCATATGTACTGTCCTACACAGAGGCCTGTTTACTAACTCACATTGGCTCTCTGTACCTCAGCAGCTTCACTGTAATTTAATTTCCTAATGTATCTCAAATTGACTACAGTCCTACCTTCACTGTCTTCCCCACCTTCAGCTCAGCCACTATTTGTACAAACAGTGAATCCTCATGGTATTGGAAATATTGATTGTGTAGCTACACTCTGAATCAATAGGTAGAACCCATCCAGATATTAGTGAAGAATGAGACTCACCAAAGGAGACTCACCAAAGGAGATCTGCTGTTCTTCCGAATCAAATTATTCTAACACACTAGATAAACATTAGACAAGGGCAGCTTCACCTTTTTCTCTGGATGTTATGTAGAAGTAATGTGGTAACAGTGATTTTTCTCTGACCAGTCTGTGCAATTATTTATCCTTCAGCTAAACAGTTGTCTTAAGTGCTTGTGCCTTCTCCTATTTGATTTAATTTCAGTCATCGGTATAATCTAGCCTTAAATGTTGACTTATGCTTTCATCACTAACAGTCTCTCAGTTCTCCGAGTTTAAAAAGAAAACAGTTTCTGTTTGCTATCTGTTCATCACATCCTTTCATAACTTCAAGCTCTATCAAATCACACTTTCATCTCTGATCTAAAGGATGATCGTCAATTTTTCCTTATATCAGATAGCATACCAGTGGATTAGCATTGCATGTGTTTACCACTCTTATAGTGTAGGGCTCAAAACAGCATGCAGTACTCCTGTTCTGGTCTTAGAAAATTAAAAAAATTCATAATTGCACCTCATTAGTATTTTTTAGTTGTCTAACATTTATCATATTTCTGCTACCATCTAGCTTTGATTAAAAGCAGCGTAAATAGAAATCAATTTTTTTTAAAATAAGCAATGTATCAATTGTATTTAAAGTAAACCTTTTTTGGTCATGTGCAAGAGAAGCCATGCCAAAGTCTAGCGGACGAACAATCAAAGTCTCAGTAATGTTGATATGGTTCATTGCTTGTAAATGAATTGATTTTTCATGCATGGGAAGTGCGAAGTAAAATGAACTTGGCATTAAATTTGGCTATGAGCTGTTGATGTATAATGGAAGTGTTTGCAATTGAGTATGACATACTTGTTCCTCCCCTTTTGTACTCTCAATTATTTGCGTACTTAACTGCTTAGGCGCCATGCAAAACTTTGAAAAGCTTTGATTTTTGACAGCTGTGCATTCATCCTGTCCATTCATGTGTATATTTTGGTTGCCATCCTATATTAAATCCATTACTTTGCATCCTCTTTCTCAGGCTCCTTTTCTTCATGCTCGACTTGCTACCTTTTCATTTTTCCACTTATACCTTCTACTTTCAATCAATTAATACTCCTACACCTTTAAAGATGCCCGTGGCTACTCTTCGTGCCACTCTTGGCAATTTGCAAAGCCCCATCACTGTCTTTTTACAATCACTGACTTTGACCGTATCTTCCTGCTTGGCTAAAGTGTTCTAAAGGTTAATCGCATCTATAATTGCTGCTTCTGTTGGTTTCACTCCACGCTATTTGTTCACTTTTGACTTGGCTACACTTTTACAGCATCAGCTCTACTCATTTAGTCGTAGTGGCCATTTGACCTCAATATACCTTGATCTCATCATGGCATGGCCTACCTCCAGCTAACATCATTGCCTTTTGAGTATGACTCTGTTCTCTCCTGATTGGCTTCAAACGCATTGCATTCCTTATAGTTTGTGTCCCCAGATTCCATCTGCATTTATTCCTGTGATGCTGTACGTTTTATTTGTTGATCTCCTCGAAATGTTTTACTTGCTTCCAAACAACTTAACTCAAGAAACTTTCAGATACCTGTACTAATTTGTCCTCCTCCAATTTGGTATCTAACTATTTAACTGTCTGTGCCGAGGTTTTGGATTCTATATTAAAACCATAATGTAAATTTAGCTTGCTCTTGAATGAGAGAGGGCCAGTAATACTTATTTAATTTCTTTTCTGCACTTGATGAGACTGTGAATCATTCTGCTGTGTACTTTGGATAGGTTTGTTATGAATAGAAAGCTTTACTGAAAGCAAAAAAAAGCTAAATGACCATAACTGATATCTCCAATTTTGCTAACTCCACCACTGGCAACCTTGCCTTCATCTGGAAGGACGTGGGTTCTGGAATTCCATCCCTAACTCTCTACACCTCTCTACCTCTTTCCTTTAACCACAATCCTTAAAACTTATTCCTTTGCCCAAATGTAGGTCCCTGGCTCAAATATCTGCTCATGTGGCTCAGTTTCGATTGTTTGATATCATTCCTTGACATAAGTAAAGCACGTTTGGTAAGTTTTACTAATGTAAAAACACTGCATTAATAGTGGTGTGTTCATAGTATGGCCAAGTGGCTAGCATTAAGACTAGGAAAATACCCTGGTCTTCCAGAATCATGTCATGGCTGCAGCACAACAGCCTCTCCAAGTGAAAAGCTCTGCACATAAGTCCTGCCATAGGCTGTACACCGTAACTGTTCCCTGCTGCAGAGTGACAATGAAAGAAAGGATATTAGTTGCAAGTTTTACTGTAAAAGTTGTATATGAATTTGATGGCTCATTCTTGTTTTTAACTCTAATTCCCAATACTTTCCAAAGATGATTGGATAATCAGTGAGCAAAGTATCCTGCCATATTTGGATATTTATCAACTAGTTCAGAACAGCTACTCTGTTCTTATGAAATATAAGAATCCTGGGAGGAAACCTAGATACGAAGAGAATAACTCTAAAACAGAGACATAATGCGCAATATGTTTTCTGTTATATAGGAGAAAAATGTAAATAAGTGTTCTTGAGTGATCTCAAGGAGTACATTATTAAAAATTGCCTCCTGTAGCTTCAGGATTTTTGTGGATTTACATTTTGATTTTAATTCTCAAAATAATTCTTTAGATGTTTCAGGCTTTCATTGGAACTCCAAAACTCTTAAAAATAGACAGTATTTTACTGGCAATAAATGCGAGTGGAAAAAAGTATGCTAGCCTCAGAATATTCATTTCTGCTGAGTCTGGTGTATAAATGGAGCTGCTGATAATGGTGTTCCCTATATCATTTTATTGTATTGTCACATAGCAACTCACCATATAGGCAACCTGCAAGGATCAAGTACTGAGAGAGTAAAAAATTTAGCTTTTGGTACCTTAAATGTAGCATTTTAAAAATAACTAAAGGTGGTGTAAAGAATACTAGTTGGAAAGAGTGCATTCAGTGAATATGTTTTGGGTTAGTCCTTTAACTGGAAATATATTCAAAGTGTGGTCTGCTGTATACATGACGAACTTCCTAATTCAGCATCAAAAGTACATTTTACTAGTTTGAAGCTCTCTGTTTAGGAGACTGGCAGCATAAATGTGAATCTAAAAGCATCAGTGTACTGCTTTCTGCCACCAGTTTCTTATTGATTTCAAGATCAGAATTTGACTCCTTTGGTGATTGGTTGTTCTTCAAAGGTGAGAAGGAACTGGGATAATGCAGTTAGCGCCACATCAATATAAGGCAGCAGGAAATCCACCTTGTTTCTTCTACTAATCATTACCTAGCTGAAAATGTAGTTTCTGGTCAAGCATAATCCTCCCCCTTCAACTGTATCGGATCATATGTGGAGAATGGCTATTTGTCTGAGGGACAGAATAATAAGTTACTGATGGAATCTCAGTTCACTTAGAACCACGTGACTGACGATATGTTTCAATGAATCATTCCATAATGTGCATCATTGGCACAGCCGTGTGTATGTATTCAGAAATGAGACATTTTGGAAAATAGTGAACAGGTTTTCTCTCCCTCCCTCCCTCCCTCCCTCCCTCTGTCTCCACTGCAGCTTTCATTTTTTTTTCCTTTTCCTTCTTGCTGTAAAGCACTTTGGAATAACTGAGTAATACAATTTTTGTAGACCAGATGTTTGCACACTTAGATCAATATTCAACATGAATGAAAAACGTGAAAGAAACCTATGTACAAAATAAAAGACAAAGCACAAAAGGCTTGCATAAAACACCATAAACGAAAAACTGGGGGAGCAAAAGCAAGAATTAATGACCAAACGCCATAGGAGCATTCAGCCCGTTGAGTCCCACTGTACCATTCAATAACTGTGGCTGATTTGATACCATTCAACTCCATTCTCCTATCAGTTCCCATAATCCCAATTCCCTTAATAGAAATCTGTCTACTGAGGTTTGACTATACTTAACAACCCTGTCCTGACGGCCCTCTGTATAAAGAATTTGATGAAATCACCAAACTTTGAGAGAAGAAATTCTTCCTCATTTCTGTCTTAAATGAGCAACTCCTTTCTCTAAGATTATAACCCTCTTCCACACTCCCCCACAAGGGAGCACCTGCTAAGAATCTTATGTGTTCATGCATAGTGTGGTACGTGTATGGAATGAGTTACCAGAGGAAGTGGTGGAGGCTAGTACAATTGCAACATTTAAAATGCATCTGGATGGGTATATGATTCGAAATGGTTTGGAGGGATATGGGCCAGGTGCTAGCAAGTGGGAGGAGATTGGGTTGGGATATTTGGTTGGCATGGACGAATTGGACCGAAGGGTCTGTTTCTCTGTTGTACATCTCTATGACTCTATGGTCTCCTCTCATTCAATGTTCAACTTACTCAACCTTTCCTCATAATAAATCTCTACGCTGCCAGGATCAACCTAGTGAACTTTTTGTGCACTGCTTTCAGTGCCAGTGTATTATTCTTTCTGTAAGGGGACCAAAACTGCACGGTATTCCAGGAAATGTCCAACTTGTATCTTGCATTTGGAGTATTGTGCTCAATTTTGGGCCCATTATCTCAGGATTATTTGCCCTGGAGTGTCTTCGAAAGAGGTTTCCAAGGATGATCCTAAGAATGAAAAGGAATGTTTGAGGACTCGGAATTTATACTCTGAGTTTAGAAGGATGAGGGGAATCTAATTGAAACATACAGAATACTGAATGGCCTGGATAGAGTAGATCTGGGAAGATGTTTCCATTGGTAGGAGAGACTAGGACCCGAAGGCACAGCCTTAGAATGAAAGGAACACCTTTTAGAATGGAGTAAGGAGGAACTTCTTCAGCCAGGGAATGGTGAAAATCATTCCCACAGAAGGCTGTGGAGGCCAGGTCATTGAATATATTCAAGACTGAGATAGGTAGGTTCTTGAGTATCAAGGGGATCAAGAGTTGCGGGGCGAAAGTGGGAGAATAGGGTTGTAAATCTTGTTAGCTGTGATTGAATGGTGGAACAGACTTGATGGGCTGAATGGGTTAATCTGTGTTCTTATGGTATAGTTTTAGCAAGACCTTCCAAATTTTATGCTCAATTCCCTTTGAAATTGCCATTTTTATTATCTGCTGAACCTTTTTATGATTAAAGCAACAGAGCCTCAATTCCCTATGTGCTGGAGCTTTCTGTGGTGTTTCCCTACTTAAATAATATTCATTTCTTCAATTCTTCTTGCCAAAGTGCATAACCTCACATTTTTAAGCATTACAATCCAGCTGCCAAGATTATGCCCACTTGATTAGCCTCTCTATATCCTTCTGTAGCCTTCTTGCCTTCCCACCTAATACATTCTCCACAAGCTTGATAATAAATTTACTTTCTCCATATGAAATAATTCTGGTCCCAGCACTAATTCCCATGGCGTGACATTAGTTTTGGTTGCCATCCTGAAAATGCTTCCCTAATCCCAACTCTTCAATTAATTAACCAGTCCTCTCTTCATGATGATATGCTGCTTGCACCACCATGGACAGTTGGCAAAGACAAGGCACTTCTAAAGTAAAGGAATGGGTAACTTGTGAAGACCATTAAAACATTTCAAAAGTGATCCTTTTCCAAGATAGCGAGGAAAGATATGGTAAGTAGATATGAAAGTATAAAGGTAGCATCAAATGAAACAAAATGAGAATGGTACTGATTCTCAGTATTTCCATGCAGATTTTCTGGAAGAGTGGTTTGATTGTGAAGAGGTACTCTACCTAGCTTTAAGCAAAGTTGATAGAGGCCATTATAAGTGTACCTGTTATTGTTCTCAGCTGAAATCTAAACCAGCATAGACTGAGGATTGAACCTGGTCTATGCTGATCTGTATAGTTCATTTACTAGTTATATGTTATACTCCAAGTTTTTGAGATTAAATACAAAGACTTGATACAGGCGTTTCTATTAGGCACTTTTAAATATATTAGAAACTTGTATATAGAATAATGCAGTTAATAGAAATATTGGTGCATTGATATTGAGGATACTGAATAGTTTATTTGTATAGTATATCTGCCTTAGTGGCTTTGTTTCATTAGGGTGCGGGAGACACTGAGACTGATGAGAATGAGAAGGCTGATCAGAAAGGGAAATCATCACCATTCGAGGAAGATAAAAATAGAGATCTGAAACAAGGAGATGATGATATTTCCAAAGCTAATGGGCTAGTTTTGCAGAATGGAATAGATGCAGACTGCAAGGACTTCAAGTAAGTGCCTTATTTTGGTATTTGTAAATTTTGTGAAGATTGCTAAATTGCTAGATTTACTTTCCAAAATAAAGTGACAACTATGGTCCAACAAAACACCAGTTTGTTTCTAGGCTTTATAGTAATTGTACTCTGGAGGATTCATGAAGGTTTGTATAAGAGTGACTTTGAGATTACCTCAGCAAGGCAAAGTTGTCATTGTGGTCCAGCTATTCAAGCTGTTGTCTATATTTGGAGCTTTTTAAAGTTTCAAAATCAGCTGCTGGCATGGAAAATTTGAGTTAAGGTCTAGATAGGCGCAGCAGGTCAGGCAGCGTCCAAGGAGCAGGAGAATCGACGTTTCGGGCATGAGCCCTTCTTCAGGAAGCCCTGAAGAAGGGCTCATGCCCGAAACGTCGATTCTCCTGCTCCTTGGATGCTGCCTGACCTGCTGCGCTTTTCCAGCAACACATTTTCAGCTCTGATCTCCAGCATCTGCGGTTCTCACTTTCTTCTTAAGGTCTAGATAGGCAAAGTCATGTGGTAGCAAAAGAAATTCTGAAAATTCAAACAGCAGTCTTTTTCATGCGAACAATTCAGTTCATTATAAACTAAGTGTCTACATTTCCCAGCTTTAGTGCTGATTGTAAGAATGTCTGTGCCATCATTAGATAATTGCCTTTGGGAAAATTAAGGGTTTTGCCTTTTCCCCTCCATTATTTAAATCACGTCTGCATGGTCATTTCCAAAGGGCATGCTCACTTGCTACTTTGAGGGGATATCAAGTTATATTGCCATTAATAATTTTTATCTTCTGTTACAAAACTTAACCATCTTGATTTGTAAATAACAATGCCATTTTTGGGCTTAAGATTTAAAATTTTTTTTGTTTTATTGCCATAGTGCATACACCTTAAGTTTGATATATTGGTCATTGAATGTTTGTTCTGACAATTCTGTGTTTTGAAACTTGTATTCTTACTGAACAGTTGTCTAGCTCTATTTGCTACCTTTCTTATATAATTGATGGTTTTCTGATGAATTTAGGGGAAATTGGAAAAGAAAAGCCTACAAAAATTCAGCATTGCAGTGCAAGGTATTCTGAACTAAGGGAATGATGCATTCGAGCATATAGTGTGGACATAATCTTTGAGAGTGGGAATGTCTGGAAAATAACTGCTTTGCTAATGATAAATGAAAATGTGCAAACCCTGTGCATTGTAGAGTAGGGAACCATTAAATAGCACTTTCAATTAGCATAAAGCTACATTTGTTCATGGGAAACTTTTAACATTCCCTTCCATTTAATTTAATTATGAGGGAAGACTATAGGGAAAGATTAATTGCCCTTGATTTAATTGAGGTAATGTCTCTTGAACAGTAAATTCATTGTCTTGGTGTGATATCAAGACTATGGAAAATATTTATCTGAATTTATTGAATCACATCAGTATGTATAAATGTTGAGCTCTTATTGTCAGACTACTCAGCTGCCAATGTGACCCAATTTGGAGTAAATGATGGTGAAAATTTAGTTAGGCACTGCTTTAAGTTTAATATCAGAAGTTTGGTCTCCTAACCCAAATAATAAGAGCTGTAGCTACTGAATGACTGCTTCACATCTAAACCATGCTACTGTTTGTGGTACGAGTTAGCTTAAGAAAAAATAAAAGGTGCAATGCAGGAATTAATTCTAAAGTACCTGATAAATGCCCTGATAACAGGATAATTTTTTATTATTATTCTCTGCCATGTCTAAATCAGAAATAGATTTGAGTTATGTTCTAATAATCTGTGCATTGACACTTTTGTCACGAAGGTGCAATAGAAAGCACTGGGTCCAGGAATTTCATTCCAAGTAAGGGGTGCAGAGTTGGCAGAATTTTGGTTCCATGAAACTAACCTTCAAAAGTAGCTGCTCGCACTTCTCATTTTTGCTTTGGGTTAGTCCCTGGTTTGATTAAGAGTCAGGATAACCTCAGAAGGACTATTGAGCTGTAAGGTTCAGAGACAGACAGGATGGACAGCTTGTCTCTGGTATCAGACACTGTCGGAATATGATGGTAAAAATCAAAATATGGAAGATCCCTCCAGCCTTCTCTCTCCACGCACTCCCTATACCCCATGGCACCCCATGGTCACTGCTCACCACCTGGCCTCTTATTGTTGCCATATCAACTTTATGACCACCCTCGCTTATCCATGCCCTCCACCCACTACCCTTGGTTCTTGCAATACCATGTCAGCTCACCCAGCATGTGTCATACACACATGGAAAGACCGCAGGATCCCATTCTGAGATGAGATGACACAAAGTTCTAATTATATGCATTCACTGTTGTGAAGCACGCCCGCATTAAAAAAACTTTTTACTATATTTACATCTCTTCAGCATGTAAATGTTTTATGACTAACATTCCTTCAAGAGCAACAAACCTTGGAATTTATAATCCCACATCAGAGTCCTCATTGCTTTAGCTGTCAATCAAACTGAATGAAAGGTAGACCACTGTGTTAATGGTTGGTTATGAAACCTGTCGTGCTGCAGAGATGAAGTAATGGAAATCCTCAGGCTTATGTCACCTGGCAGATTTAGATAGCAGGCAGTCCTTTTTAACATTCCAGATTTCCGTTTTTCAAATATTCAAAGAATATTACTCTAAAATGTCTTGATACTTCGGATGACTTGATTCTATATAGATCCTTTGACAGTTTTGATAGGTGCTTTTGACTGTTGATTGCTGATAATGAGCTTGACAACAGTGCATTTAGGCATATTCCACACACGCTTATTCATACTCTTGAGAAACAGAAAAGGGAATCGATCTCCACCAAAGGGCTAGTTTTTCAGAATGGACTAGATAAAGCTATCATAGGACCAGATCGAAATGTATGCCTTGCTCCTGCAAAGGATTATTCCAGTTCTCCAAACAAATCCCCGAATTTCAGATGTGGCTTGAGCAGATTTAATTTACGCATTATGAATTAGACGCTAAGAGCTGCCACGATCAGATTTGAACTAAATCAGGGTTTAAACTAATTCACTGGGGTGGGGGGAGGTGAGAACCAAAATTGTAGTTCCACTGTCCAGGAGGTTGAGAGTAGTGAGGTCAGAAATGAGATTTCAAGATCGCAAGAGTTCACCAGCAAGCAGGAACGTGGTTTTAAATGTGTCTACTTCAATGCCAGGAGTATCTGGAATAAGGTGGGTGAACTTGCAGCATGGGTTTGTACCTGGGACTTCTATGTTGTGGCCATTTCAGAGACCACAATAGGATAGGAATGGTTATTACAGGTTTTGGGATTTAGATGTTTCAGTAAGAACAGAGAAGATAGTAAAAGAGGGGGAAGTGTGGCATTGTTAGTCAAGGACAGTATTGCAGTGACAGAAAGAACAGTTGAGGTATTATGGGCTGAGATTAGGAAACCGGAAAAGAGAGGTCACCCTATTGGGTGTTTTCGATAGGCCTCCGAATAGTTCCTGCGATGTAGAGGAAAAGATAGCAAAGCTAATTCTGGATTAGAGCAAGAGTAACATGAGGTGGGCACAATTGAAATGTGGAGCTTATTCAAGGAACAGCTATTGCGTGTCCTTGATAATTATGTACCTGTCAGGCAGGGAGGAAGAGGCCAAGGGAGGGAGCCATGGTTTACTAAAGAAGTTGAATCTCTTGTCAAGAGGAAGAAGTTGGTTTATGTTAGGAAAGTTTAGGGTGCATGAGAGTTACAAGTTAGCCAGGAAAGACCTAAAGAGAGAGCTGAGCAGAGCCAGGAAGGGACATGAGAAATCATTGGCAGAAATGACCAAGGCAAACCTTAAAGCTTTCTACAGGTATATCAGGAATAAAAGAATGACTTAGAGAAAGATTAGGGCCAATCAAGGATAGTAATGGGAAGTTGTGTGTGGAGTCACAGGAGATAGGGGAAGTGCTAAATGAATATTTTTCGTCAGGAGAATACTGAGATACAAGCTACTCGACTACATAGGATTGCGGTTCACGAGGAGGTGTTAGCAATTCTGGAAAGTGTGAAAATAGAAAACTCCTCTGGGCTGGATGGGATTTATCCTCATTCTCTGGGAAGCCAGGGAAGAGATTGCAGCGCCTTTGGCTTTGATCTTTATGATGTCATTGTCTACAGGAATGGTGCCAGAAGACTGGAGGATAGCAAATGTTGTCCCCTTGTTCAAGAAGGAGAGTAGAGACAACCTTGGTAATTATAGAGCAGTGAGCCTTTCCTCAGTTGTGGGTAAAGTGTTGGAAAAGGTTGTAAGAGATAGGATTTATAATCATCTAGAGATGAATAAGTTGATTAGGGATAGTTAACATGGTTTTGTGAAGGGTAGGTCATGCTTCACAACCTTATTGAGTTCTTTGAGATGATGACCAAACAGGTGGATGAGGGTAAAGTGGTTGATGTGTATATGGATTTCAGTAAGGTATTCAATAAGGTTCCCCTTGGTAGGCTGTTGCACAAAATACAGAGACATGGGGTTGAGGGTGATCTGGTGATTTAGATCAGAAATTGGCGAGCTGAAAGAAGACAGAAGGTGGTGGTTGATGGGAAATGTTCATCCTGGAGTTTAGTTGTTAGTGGTGTACTGCAAGGATCTGTTTTGGGGCTACTGCTGTTTGTCATTTTTGTAAATGACCTAGATGAGGGCATGGAGGGATGGGTTAGTAAATTTGCATATGACACGAAGGTCGATGGAGTTGTGGACAGTGCTGAAGGATGTTACAGGTTACAGAGGGACATACATAAGCTACAGAGCTGCGCTGAGAGGTGGCAAATGGCGTTCAATGCGGAAAAGTGTGAGTTTATTCACTTTGGAAGGAGCAACAGGAATGCAGAGTACTGGGCTAATGGTAAGATTCTTGGATGAGCAGAGAGTTCTCAGTGTCCATGTACATAGATCCCTGAAAGTTGCCACCCAGGTTGATGGGGTTGTTAAGAAGGCATATGGTGTGTTAGCTTTTATTGCGAGAGGGATTGAGTTTCGGAGCCACAAGGTCATGCAGCTGTGCAAAGCTCTGGTGCAGCCGCGCTTGCATACAGTTCTGGTCACCGCATTATAGGAAGGATGTGGAAGCTTTGGATAGGGTTCAGAGGTGATTTACTAAGATGTTGCCTGATATGGAGGGAAGGTCTTACGAGATAAGGCTGAGGGGCATGAGGTTGTTTTCGTTAGTGAGAAGAAGGTTGAGAGGTGACTGACTTGAGACATATAAGATAATCAGAGGGTTAGATAGGTTGGACAGTGAGAGCCTTTTTCCTTGGATGGTGATGGCTAGCACTAGGGGACATAACTTTAAACTGAGGGGTGATGGATATAGGACAGATGTTAGTTTCTTTACTCAGTATTAGGGGTGTGGAACGCCTTGCCTGCAACAGTAGTAGACTCGCCAACTTTAATGGCACTTAAATGATCCATTGGATAAACGCATGGATGATAATAGAATAGCATAGGATAGATGTGCTTCAGATTGGTTCCATAGGTCGGCGTAAAATCGAGGGCCGAAGGGCCTGTACTGCATTGTAGTGTTCTATGTTCTGTAAATGGAGGAACTGATTATTTAAATGGCTAGCTGCCTCCAAGGATCATGACCTGCTTGCAGTTCCATCCCTGAGAAAATAGGAAGTACAGTTTTTGGGTTCAAAAGTTAGGACTTCCATTTGCTTCCACTATTTTCTCCTTCACAGAAAGACCCTCTGATGTGACAAAACTCTGGCCCAATATTTGAACTCTGCATTGGTTATTTGATTGCTGCTGCTGATATAAAGAATTCCCCAACGGACATGAGAAGTTTGTTAAGATTTGAAAGCACCGCATTACTCTTGGATAACTACATAACGTGAAATTTTTAACAAAGCTTTAGTGATCTCTTGAATGATGGTGATAACTGAATTTGGAGCCAAATGAATGAAGACTGTTCAATGAATTGAATCCTATGCACAAAATATCCACTGTCCTGTCTACCTTCCTTCAAGGTCTTTTCTGATTGGATGAAAATATGTAGCAAATGAGGTTCATAGTATTTTCAAAGGAATGAAATTCCTAGCTTGGATGGAAGGTTTTCTTTTTGAGGATTGAAGGCAGAAGGAGGTAAAGAGAATTAGGTCTTGACCCACTGTGACTGGGTGTGCAAATCATCCTTGAACTTGAGATTTACTGATGTCAGGGCATGACTCGTGATACGTGAAATATATCGTGCAAGGAAATACTGTGTTTGTTCCATCAGTTTCTTTGCCACTGTAAATAAGTAAGAGCAGTTATATATTAGGTTAAAAATTACACAACACCGCAGGTTTATTTGGGAGCACTAGCAGAAATGACATCACCCACCTTAAGAAACCAAGACCTATAAATAGAGAGGCGGGACCTACCACCAGTGTTCCACTGGAGACTCTGAGATGTTACGTAGTATGGTGACGAAACGTCTGAAAACAAACCTTCAAGCTCAGCGAGCTAACTTACTTAGCAGTTATACATTTCTAATTTGGATTTGACTAGGTAAATTGAAAACACATGGAAACCCCTTTTATGTCCAAAAAACATTTGAAGTGATGTTTATCTGTTGTCGAAGTATTGACACCATGACCATTAAATAATATTGTAAGGAAATTCCATAATTCGTTGTTGTTGACTACTTTTTAAAACATTATGTTGAGAAGTGTATGTATGCGCACACATGTGCTGCATTTAACAAAAAGCTATAAACCCACATCTGTATTTTTATGCTGCACAGCCGAACTCCTGGAAGCCGTCAAGCCTCTCCCACTGAAGTGGCTGAACGCCTGGGTCCTAACCAGAACACTTCAGAAGGTTTAGGCCAATTGGCCAATGCCACAGCAAGTAAACCACCTGGAGAAGAGTTTCATAATTCTGACTCTCAGACTTTAGACACCATTGAGGCTGCAGTTAGCCTAAATCACTTACAGTTTGACTATTCGGGCAATCAAGTATCCATGGACTCATCAGCTGCTGTAGGTCTTTTTGACTACAGCTCCCAGCATCAGGTTAGTCCTTATAGATGAGTGATTCGGTGTTTGCTTTCCTGTGAGATTAAGCATCATGTACAGAATTGAACAATTGAAAAATGAATTAAAATGTTCTGAGGCGCAAAACCTTTGCGACAGCCTGGCAAAGACTGGTGCTATAGCTAATCACATAGATTTAAATAAAGCAAAGTTTCTTGCTATTTAAAGATTTTCAACAGTTCTGAAGTTTGGTGCCTCTTTTCCCACCCACTTCTCTGCTCAAAAATGTCCAAACATTTAACCGGGATATTAAATTTTGTCAGACTTCCAAGAACCTAATTCGAATCAGAAACATTATCATCGTTTGAAATTCTTCCAGCTCCATAGGTGTACTACATTCCTTGTTTGAGCCATATGGTGAGTACTTGCCCTTTTGCTAAGAAATTGACAAGTGGCATTTCTCGCCTCGTACATCGGAAAATGCTACTAGACAATATTCCAGAGCTGTGTTATTGACAGAATGCAATATTGAGTTTTTTAAAAAAAACATGTGTACTTCAGTTTTTATTGAGTTTGTTATTTTTATATCTTAACTTGCAAAAAAAAAAGCATTTAAATTGTATCTTGTCTTAACTTGGCCTGCAATCAATTCCTTGATGCATTGCAATAAATTATTTTTTTGTACTGAAAACAAAAGATGCTGGAAATCACAATGGGTCAGGAAGCATCCATGGAGAGCAAGCTAACGTTTTGAGTCTAGATGAGGTCAATTCTTTCAAAAGCTATACCTGAACCAAAATTGGCAGAAATGGAGATCAAGTAAAACGTTCTTTTGTTCTTTTCCTTGTCAATCATAAACAATTTAAGAATGGTGAGATTTATAGCAACCCATATATAATATATGTTTATCTTCCTTTTTATGCTTGGAATAGCACAGCTTTTCTTGATTTTATTTTTATTCCTTTCTTGGATGGTTATTGACACAGTTTGACTTCTCCCTTTACCAATCATTTAAGGAAATTTGGCATAAACTAATTGCTGCTTAATCTTTCCTTCAAGATTGGTCAAGAGAGATGCAAAACACTGCCAAGTCAATCACTTGAGAAAATTTGGCAGAAAACCAATACTGCTTACTTGCATTTGCATTGCATTGTTTATCATCAAACTGCATTTTCCATTTGGTGCATTCCTTCCTCAAGAATAAATCGGGTTTTGCCTTGTAAAGTCTTGATCCATCATCGTTTCATCTGTCACACTTCAGGTCTTGCAGTCTGGGCAGGGAAGTGAAAAGTGTCTTTGAGTATTGGCAAATTTAACAAAAAGATTTCACTGATGTATCACTGATTAAGATTCAGCAAAAAGAAGGATTGCTTCTCTTTGACCAAATTTTAAATTTTGACTTATGGTATCATTTCTCAAGATAAGTAATCTAATTATGTGTAAATAGTGTAAGCTATGAAATAAATGCACTATGCGTATGTGGGTAAAGTAAGAAGTAATCATACTACTTAAGGTTTATCTTACTATATAAAGGTAAGAGTTTGAAAACTTGCACTGACAATGATACTGGTGAGATAGGTGGAGTAAGCTGCATAAAATAAACTGGATGGAGTACTGTACAAAGCAATGGCAAATAGAAAAAAATAGCATTTTATTTCAAAAGCTTATATACAAAGGAGATCCCTATCAAAATGTTTGTGTGGCCAGACCGCCTTCAGGTTATAGTATGGTTTTGTATTGTCATCAATCGCAGTGATTTCTAGTTCAAAATTGAAAAAATAAGAAATATGCTTTTGTGTCAGTGTAGGTGAAAGCAGTTGTGTAGATTTAGTATCATACATTGGGCTTTCTTGCAGTTAGTACTTAATTCAGTTGATCAACACCTGCAGCATCACCAGAGTTTGTAAATATAGGCACGCTTTCAAGTAGATATTAAATAATTAATCACCACAAGGAGGGTTGTCAGGGTAAAAGTTATTGGCTGGTCTGATATCAGGAATTAGGGACCTTTATTTATGTGGCTGACTGGAGAAAGGAGTGGCATTCTCCTGATAGTGGAGGCGGCTAAGAGGAGATTTGATGGCAGAATCATGAATTGGTCTAATAAGAGTGCCCCCCCAGCCCCCCCACCACCCCGCACGCACGCACACCCTCCGTGACAGGAGGTCAGAGGATCCAGATTTAGGCAGATTGGTTAGAGAATCAGATGTGATGTGAGGACACAGTTTTATGCAGTAAGTTGTTGTGATCTTGAAGTGATAGTGGAAACATTAAGAGTTAACTTTCAGAGAAGATGTGGGCAACCACTTGAAGGGTGACATTTTCGGGGGATGGGGTAAGAGCATGGGAATGAGATTCATTGGGTTATTTGTTAAGAGTGTTCATACATTGGTTAGATGATCTCCCATATTATAATTCATACATTAATCATATAATTAAAAGCAAAACAACTCTAATGCTGTTGACAGTTTTTTTCTTTCGGGATGTCCAGTTTGTGCTCTGTCCCTCAGACTAGAACAATGCACTTACAGCTAATATTCTTGAAAGGTGCAGTTTACCTAATGTGTGGAGGCTTCATGTTTTTGCATGTTCAATTTCAATCGGTTATTTGCTTTGGCTCACATTTGACAAATCTATGTCCAGGTTAATTAATAGTTTTTATTTCATGTTGCCAGTATCTTCAGTAGCTCTTGTAGTTGATCCCTTACCAATGATTAACTATTTTTCATAGAGTTTAAATTTTCATGTGGGAATTAATTTAGTTTGCAAAAAGTGGGGTTGTCCATGACTTAGAAATTGTATTGTTCATGAAATTATTTTTGTTCATGAACACTTCACAATACTTTTTGATGTGTTGCATATTTTCCTGCTATGCACACATTATATTTTCTGATTTGTACCCCTCTTATGTAAGCATATTCAGTCTTTATCATTTTGTTCTTTGTTCCTGAAATCAATTTAGGACTTCATCTTGCAAAGTTCCCCAGTAATTGTAGACCAAGCTCCTTCAGTTACTTGACTGTAAAAGACTTTTTTTTATTGTGTATATGATCATGACTGGTTAGGCCAACATTTGTCATCAACATTGCTTCTATATAAATGGAGAATACAAGACAAAGAGAAACTAAGTTTCAAGTACTCACTTCTATATTTTATGGAGGTGGTGGCATAGTAGTAAAGTCACTGGACTGGTTAACTCTTAACTGCCCTCTGGGCAATTAGGGGTGGGCAAGAAATGCTGACCTGACCAGCAACACCCACATGACATAAACACATTTTAAAAAATATTTAAGTTGCACACAAGAATAATTGTTATAGCTTACAAAAAAAACACTAAACCAACTGGGTTAGCATGACTCAAGCAGAAAAAGCCACATCAAGCTCATCTGTAAAATTATAATATTGAATGACATTTAAGATGTAACCTGTTGTCAAAATTCAGTGGGTTAACACAAAACACTGCCATTCCTCTTTACAGATAAACTTGAGAGACATTTTTCACCAATTTCCTCTTCCTTTGGTTTGTTTTTTTCCCTTTAAAATTACTGTTGTTTGACATATCCTTGATGCAACCTTGATATAAATTTCATTTAAGGATAGTGACAAAAGTACTGTTTGAAGGTTTTATCAGTTATATATGTTGGCTATACTGTTTCTTGATTACGTTTACCTCACAGTAACTTTCAGGGATTGCTTCAACGTTTGCTTCAAACATGATCTGGCAGTCGTTATTTTGGAGTTGCAATTGACTAAGTCACAAAATAAGCATTTTGATTTAGGTGAAGGACGAAACAAATGACATTCTCATCCAATATTTGAAAATTATTTTTCCATGATAAGGAACCTCAGTTGTTAAAAGGAAATAAGATAATGTTACTGATTTTAAAAATAAATTTAAAAGAATAATAATTATGCAGAGCTGTTTTCCGAAAGCATATTCCTTTATCTTGTGAATCCATGGGAAGAATATTACCTGCCAGAGTTGCAGGGGCAGAGGTGGGGCAGGATGGTAACATGCTGGAAATGTTTACCACTAATGAATCGGCAGTGGCCTGACTGCACACCCTGCTTGCTTGGTCCATTTAAAAATGTATTTATTGCTCATTCTTCCAAGAGTGTTTTAAAATGTTGTCCCTGCTGCCTCAGCTTTGGCTGTCTTCCCATTTTCAGCATCTTAATTGCCTTCTGTCAGTATCATGAGGCAAATCTTTCAGCCTTGCCCCCGTGCATGTCGGTCACTTGAAAGCCACTCCTGTGATGGGAACTCCTCCACTTGCCAAAACCTCACCTTTTGACTACATATTCAGCATATAAATTAACTCTGCAGTTAGCTCATGAATTAACTCTTGACAACCTTCACCTTGAACCATGTGAATTAGCATTATTACCTTAAAATGTTTTTTAACTTTAAATTGAGTTTGGCAGAAGAAAAGAGTAATTGAGCATTAGAATGTGGGAACAGGGGAATCATCTGGAACTGATTATGTTTTTTGTACAATATAATTCTTCACGTTAAATTTGTTAAGTATTAAGTTTAGCACTGACTTTTAAAAATACAGAGAAAATAGATAAAAGTAGAAACTGACTGTCAAAATCTGTTTCTGAAAGTCATCCACTCTCTGATGCTTTCAAATGAATAACTGCTGTCCTACTAGGATTGAGTTATAATAAAGCTAAGACTTCTCCTCTTTCTCACCTGTCTTGCCATTTACTAAATACTGACAAGCTCACCATGTTTCGCCCTTGCTGAACTGTTCCTGTAATGCTACCAGCTTGTACTTTTCTATTCAACTATATTCCAGTGCTGTTTTATTAGATGCTTGCAATGTGATGTGTTTTGGATTGGTGGTTTCGCACTTCCTTCTACTGTGGTTCAGGTGCATGCAATTCTTGAAGAAGCAGTGGGAGAAAATGTTGGTGTGTTTTGCTGTTGATCTGTACATTGTTTATAATTGTGCATTGCAGCTCTTCCAACGGCAAAATGCAATGACAGTACAACAGCTAACTGCAGCCCAACAGCAACAGTACGCATTGGCGGCAGCCCAGCAGCCACATATAGGTAAGGAACAAGAATTATCTGTTCAGTCAGTGGTTGGTCAAGTAAAGCAAAATGAAAATACTTCTCCCTTAACAAAGGTAGCTCTTGAGAAAAAAATGTTTATTTTGAATATATGTCCAAGTGATTCTGACAGTTTTACAATGGTTAGTATATACTTTGTATATAATGCTCTTGAATGAAAACATTAATTTGCTCAAGTGCAGTAGATTGCCTTTTGTTTATTTTAGAAGCTTTCTGATTTTTTTGACATATCTTTAGAAGATTAAAAGTAGTTCAAAGTTTGTGAGAAGATTTGTAGCTCAGGTGCTCGTTGTTGTGGTTCTGTTCGCCGAGCTGGGAATTTGTGTTGCAGACGTTTCGTCCCCTGTCTAGGTACCATCCTCAGTGCTTGGGAGCCTCCTGTGAAGCGCTTCTGTGATGTTTCCTCCGGCATTTATAGTGGACATACTACTATAAATGCCAGAGGAAACATCACAGAAGCACTTCACATGAGGCTTCCAAGCACTGAGGATGTCACCTAGATAGGGGACGAAATGTCTGCAACATAAATTCCCAGCTCGGCGAACAGAACCACAACACTAAAAGTAGTGTTTTTTGACTGACAAACTCATTTGTTTGTAATTAAATAACAATAGCAGTAACCAGGCTGTCTTTTAATCTTTCAAAGTAGTGTTCAAACACCGACAAGTTGGCCTGTTAAGAAAAAAATAGCAGTAACCAGGTTGCGATGTTAACCTGCTTGTTTCTTTACAGTGTAAAACCATTATTAAATAATGAATCACCCTTATAGTACGTTTAACAAACCAAGTATGTATTTGTAATAAATATTGTGTTGGTTAATGCACATAACTATTAAATGCAAGAATAATATAGTTTGGCTAAATCATCATCGTGTAAATAAAAGCATTACAGAAGTTTGTAGTTAGTAAACAAACAGGTTATTTTGTTGCTCAAACTTCGCACTAACAGTTTAGACTCTGGAATATGCAGTACAGTTTCAGTATTTGCAGATGACTCCAAATACAAATGAAAAACATGGCAGCATATAAAATCTGAATAAACTTGCAGAGAAGCATGTATTTGGCAAATCAATTTCAACGTAGTTAAGGGTGAGGTGGTACATTTTGGGTAGAATAAATAATGAAGCTGCATATTGTTTGGATAATATGAACAGGGTGGAGGAACAAAGAGATCTAGAGCAAAAATAGAGATTAAAGTTAACAAAGCCACCTTAACAAAAAAGAAAGCAATGATATTCATTTATAAGTCAATAGTTAGGGGATTTAAAGATAACTTGTATAAAACCTTGGTTAGACTGTACTTGGAATACTGTGCATGTGATGAGGTGCATTGATGAAGCTGTAGTTTTAATGGGTTGGTAGCAGAACTGGGAGATTAAAACATCAAAAAAAACTGAATTCGATAAAGCTCTTTTTTTCGAAAAGGCCAAGTGGTTGCTTGATTGAGAAGGTAATAAAAGTATGTAAATGTGGCTAATTGTGTCGACCTCAAAGTCGTGATGGAAACTTGAAGACTGTTTTATACTGACCATCATTCGCCCTGGTCGACCCCCTGTAGTGACAGTATAGTTCTTATCAATAAATCACCCTTGGGCTTCAAGCATTTTCTTTTATCTTTCATCTTGTTCTACCTCTCTGTCCTTTAAAATACTCATTCTGTGCCACTCAATACCACAGCAAGTTTTCTAACCAAGATTACTTCCAAATCTAAGCCTCTGCAGCAAGCAGTTTCTTATCCTTGATGGATTCGCCTTCTGTTTAGCTCATTGCATTTACTGTCCTCTTATGTTCACTGATTTTCTGTTCTCCCTTTGTGTCCCGGACGCAGCCACCTCTCATCAAATCAAGTGGCCTGTTGTTTTTGTTGTCTTTTTCTTTAAGGATGTCTCTTGTCAATTCCTTGCATTACTCTTCACATAAATCTCTCTTCTCCCTCAACTCCACTGCTTTTATATTGAGAAAATTTTTACTCTAAGGCACTTACAGCTATATATTCAATTGCCTCTTGGCTTTTCACTCGTTTCTGCAGCTATCAATCTGGTCAGTTTTGCTCTCACCTTTAATGCACTTGTCATTTTAATTACTTTCTTTTATTGCCCTGATTATTCACCTGATACTACATTCTTCTTTTCCTTAAGTCTGAGAATTGCAAGCTTGAACATTTTATGGTGGTTTAGCCATTAGCACCATATCTAGCTGCACTGCAAAGCACTATCTGGTCCTGCAGACCTTTGCCAAAACTGCTCACTATTCCAGGATTATCAGAGAATGCAAAGATAATGAGGCTTTTTCTCCACTGAAACCTCCTTAAACCCTCCTGCTGGAGTCAACGTCGGCATTGTCCAATCAGCCTACGTCTTTGTAATTAATATTTAGACCATCTGTCCAGTTGCCTGACCAATTTTGTCCTTTCAGTCCACTGATCCCCTGTACTTGCTCTGAACTTTCTCTAATTTTCATCCATCTAGCATCATGTCCTCCAAGCTCATCTTGTCAATGGAAGTTACTTGTTGCTTCCTTGACGTCATTTACACTGAGGAAAGTAGCAGAATTGCATCTAAATGAAAGCTAAATAAGCACAAGAGAAAGGAAAAGAAGTTTGCAATGGTGGATTTATATGAAAAATGGAAGCAAGCTTTTATGAAACATAAATGTCAGCATAGGCTAAATACCCTGGTTACATATTATGGGCATAGTTACCACATTCATGAAAATCAGAGCAAACACAAGCAATTTGAAAGTCGTGAATAATAATTGACCACTATGCAAAATCTTCAGTGCTATTTGTCTCCTTGTTTGGATTAAAATGTCACTATGGCAAAATAGTTATACGGTATTGAAGAAGTGAAATAATACTGCATTCTTAATTCCATGTGACTCTCGATCATTTAGCAAGCAACTTAGCTATGCAATGTGTTAGCTTACTTGCACAACCTCCACATGAAAAGGATATTGGTTTTAGCTGTGGGACTGAGAAAGTTGGAAGGGAGTGGAGCAAAATGGTTGTTGCTCTTTCAAGATGATTTTGTCTGAATTGTTAAATAGTCCATTGTGAAGATTCTGCTGCAGACATTTTTCCTCTCATCCTCTTTCCCAATCTCCACACCCTGATCAACTGCATTTCTGTTCCATCCCCCACAAAGAAAAGCTGTGTTTACTATTTTTGTTTTCCTGGTGAGACCAATGACTCAAACAGGAGAAGCTATTGAATTTCATTTGAATTTTCTTTGATTTAATAAGTCATTAGTTACTGTAAAGTTCTATTTATTTTCACCAATCCAATATTGAATTCCTTTACACCAATATTGTTTAGTCTAGGAGTCCTGCTGTAATTCGCCAAACCCACTCTGTTGTGAAGCCTCGTGATTTTGAATTGAATTCTACTTAGAGTCCTCTTTTTTTTCTTAGCTTTGCATGAATACTGTCATTGTAAACTGGTTGTCTGGAGATTGGAAAATTACTTCAGTAGACGTTCCCACTCCGTTTTCTTCTTTTCTAATATCTGCTATACTTGCTGCCTCTTGTTAAATATATTTAGATTTTAAATTTGACCAAAATAATATGGTGCTGTGCCATTTTCAAAATAGATTTTCCATAATTTTGGCAATTGGAGAATATTGAATGCAGATTCTAAATTGCTGTTCAAAATTATGTTTATTTTTTGAGGGGTGAAGATGTTTCGAGGATAAGGAGAGGATTTTTAGAATATTAATTTCTAGATACTTCACAGCTGAAAGAAATATTAATACTTTTTATCTTAAACAGCAGGTGTGTTTTCCGCAGGCCTTGCTCCAGCTGCCTTTATGCCAAACCCATACATTATCAGTACAGCTCCACCGGGCACCGATCCTTACACTGCAGCAGGACTGGCTGCAGCAGCTACTTTAGCAGGTATTCAACAAGATGCTGTATATTATAAACAGAATAAACGAAAAGCTGCACGTCTACCAGGTAAAGGCTGCACCTGGTTTGACATTAAAACATACAGACCAGAAGACATTGGTTTCGGTTCATTATCTCTCTTCAGTTACATCTGAGTCATGCCAGTGGCTTAAAAAAAGCTAGAATTTATATCAGTAGCTTGGGCCAAGATGAGAAAAATGAATGAAGGATGTTTTTAATCGTTGTTTAGAGAGGATGAGAACGCATGAAGATAAGCCGGGCCTGTTCAACACAGGGAGTGAGCAGAGGGCTAATGGCGTGTTTTAAAGAGCAATTGTGTAGTGTAGGTGTGGTAGACAGTAATGCTGACTTGTGCTCTTAAAGAGTGCATCTCCAAAACTGAGTATAAAAGTCATCAATATTGATTGCACCACCAGACCTCAATTTATAATAGTTTTTAAATCTTTGACTTTTGTGATATAACATGGTTTCACTTAATGTTCATATAGGGTGTTATCTGTCATGCATCCAGAGCCATATCCTTTTATCATCTACATGAGGATGGCATTCACATCTAGTATCTCATCTGGCTCCTTTTTGAAAACTTGCAGCAAATTATTACTCCTTCCATGAGCCAACAACTTGTTTCAAAGATTCACAACTCTCCCTAAGGACAGTCTAGCACAAGAACTAGTTCTCTGCTTACAGAGCTATTAGTCTTAGCCCTGCTAATGACTAATCTGTTTGGTTTGAATTTCATTATGGGCTCAGTTCAATTTTGATGTTTGAAACACTCAATTAACCTCTTTGAAGTCACTGCTTCTCCAGACTGCATTTTTAAAAATATTCTCCCAACTGAGAGGCTTTGTATTGGTTTAATCTGATTGCCATTCTCTCAACTTCTTGAAAGGTACCCATATCATTTATGGCATGACAGGATTGAAAGCTTGCCATCTCATGTTCTGGATGGAATCTGATGAAAGCCTTCCCAGATATAGAATAATATTTATTATTTTGCAGTTAAATGCCCTGGCAATACATTATGGCATGCTTTTTAACCTGTCTAATAATCTCCCTGTAATGTTCTTAGATTTTTCGTGACTGATACACTGTAGGATGCAGGTCTTTCTTCCATTCTGAAACCATTCATCAAGTTTTCATGGTTTACGAATATGTGACATTGCCCTCAACTTAAAAAAAAAAAGCTTGCATGTATGCATCTTTCACAATTTCTAGGAGTTCCAGGTCATTTTGCAGTGAATTATGTTCAGGTTATAAGTTTGCTCATTGAGCTGATAGGTTTGTTTTCAGATGTTCGATCACCATGCTAGGTAACATCAGTGAGCCTCCGGTGAAGCGCTAGTGTTGTGTCCTGCTTTCTATTTATGTGTCTTGGTCTCTTAAGGTGGGTGGTATCATTTCTGGTTCTTAGAGGTTGGTAAATGGGATCCAAATCGATGTGTCTATTGATGGAGCTCCAATTTGAATGCCAGGCCTCTAGGAATTTCTGCCCGTGTCTCTATTCAGCCTGTCATAGGATAGATGTGTTGTCCCAGTCGAAGTGGTGCCTTCCTTCATCTGTATGTAAGGATACTAGTGATAGTGGGTCATGTATTTCTGAAGTGTAGATGCTGTTGCAGTAAGGGAAACAGGGTAGGAGAAAGTGAGGATTGCAGATGCTGGAGATCAGAGCTTAAAAATGTGTTGCTGGAAAAGCGCAGCAGGTCAGGCAGCATCAAAGGAACAGGAGAATCGACGTTTCGGGCATAAGCCCTGAGAAACAGGGTAGCCAATTTGTGCTTATCAAGGCCTCTCACACGGTAAGCGAATAAATGACATTGGAAGAACTTGCCCGCCTTCTATGAGTAGTCCTCTATTGTCTTTCAGAGAGTAGGCTGACATTTAAAGAAGAAACCTTCAGCTATGCAGTGCTGCATGGGAGTACAAGTGTGATTGTACTCAAACCTTTGGATTAGGACTTAAATCCATAATCTTCTGACTTTAAGACATAAATGAATAAAAAGGATCTTTATCTACATTAAAAATTACATCTGTCAGATGAAGATCCATTTTCCCATATTCTGCAGATCTTGCTGTATTCTATTTTTCACCATTAATGTCTCTTTCTCAAATTTTGAAACCTTGTTGTTTTTCATTGTAGGCAAGTAAACGCAGCCCAACATTTCAGAAGATGATATAACTGTTGAAGGGGATGGTGTAGAGTAGTCGCCATGCCAAAAAAAGAAAATTCTTCTCGGGAAAAAGTGTCCCCTGTATTGTAAAATCATAGGAAGACCTGCGTAAAGTATGTGAAATGATAGGTGGAACTGAGTGGCTAACTGCACATGGGTATCTAGTGGTCAGAGATAATGATTATATTGAAAATATTGAAACATCTCAATGTATTTCATATAATTACTTTTTGAAGTTTAATGACTTGTGCAGAAATGTTTGGTGTCAGTAGGTTCTTGGATCACATTGGAGTTGGATTTATTCCTATCTAAACTTCAACCAGTGTTTGCTGTGTGGTGATCAGAAGTGGGAAATCAAAAATTGTTTTCTCTGCTTCACACAGGGCACTGAAGATCTGTGCTACATTATCTGAAGTTTGAGATCAGATCTGGGATATCTATGGTACAGTTACTTAATAGACAAGCTCATCAAGTTTAGTTAGGAGGCTCCCAATGGCATGAATAAAGAATGCAAATCTAGTCAAGCTATTAAGCCAAGAAAACATCAGTGACTGTTGCTGATTCACCAGTGTGTGTGTTTTTGTGCTAGGCCCTACAGTTGTCCCCCCTCAGTATTATGGAGTTCCATGGAGCGTGTATCCAGCCAATCTGTTCCAACAGCAAACAGCTGCACCATCTGCAAATAATACTGCCAACCAGCAAGCTGCAACACAGGCACAGCAAGGGCAACAACAAGTATTTAATTCTAATTATTTCATGCTAGTTCATCCTTCAGTTACTATAATGGCTTGAAAAAATATGTATAAACATTGTATTGAATTCTCTACACTTATCAAGTTTAGTTTGATTTTGGGTGACTTGTTCATTGTTAATATTTGGGGGTGTTAGTCGTATTTGTATTGGGCAGCATTTTCTCTCATGTCCTGCTTTAATATTTGTATAAAATAAAGAGGAGGAGCTTCTCATCTGTTAAGTTTGGTTAACTGATATGTGTCACAACATGGTAAACCTTTCCTTGTTATTTGCTGTTAGGTATTGCGTGGCGGAAGTCAGCGTCCATTGACGCCAAGTCAGAGTCAACAAAGCCAACAAGCTGATTCATTGGCAGCAGCTGCTGCTGGCAATCCAGCTCTAGCTTTCAGTCAAGGTCTTGCTACAGGAATGCCAGGTACTTGAAATTTAGTTTGTTTACTTTTCAATAGCCCAGCCATTTATTATATGTAATACTTTTCTTCCAATCCTTCCATTATATAGTACCCACTCCGGGATACAATTTCATGGACCCTGAGAGATCTCCACTACATAATGGTTATGTTTGGAAGTTACTTCACTGTGGAGGGTATTACAGCTGTCCTCCCTTGCAATTTACATCCTCCTCTTCTCAATAAATAGCAGCAAGAACTGGACCCTTCAAATACCTTTACTTGTTCAGTGTGTCTTTGAAGCTTCATCAGGTTCTGGTTGAGATTGGCCAGACCACCAATGGAATTTGATCTTTGTTTCCTGATTTGGCTCAAGACTATGGTAGGTTTTCTATCTGAACATGAAGCAAACCCAGAAAAGGCTGTTCAGTCCATCAAGCTTCGTGTTTCACAGACAATGACTAATCTAATCATTTCATGAACTCTTATTGGTGGAAACGTATTCTGAATATTTTCGCTGTCAAATCCCTGCAGAATATCGTATGTTTTGATAACATCATCCTCATTCTTCAGAACTCTCATAGAGACCCAACGTGTTGAGCCATTCTTAATAAATCAAACACTTTATCCCAGGAATCAGCCGAATGAATCTCTTTTGAGCTGCTTCCAGTGGTAGTATGTATGGTTTTGGGGGACAAAAGCTGTGCACTATAATCCAGGTGGGCCTCTCTGACCCGCTGTACAGTTATAACAAGGCTTCCCAATTTTGAAACTACAACCCCCTAGCAATTAAGGCCAAAATTCAATTTGTCTTCATTACTTGCCACACCTGCATGCGAATACACTTTGTGTTTCATGCACAAAAACACCCAGATTCCTCTGTGCTGCACTTTCCTTTTGAGAGTCTCCCCATTTAAAGAGTAGTCTGCCTTTTGATTTTTCCTACCAAAGTGCATCACCTTACACTTCCTTACATTAGACTCCAGTTGTTGAGTCTTTGCCCATCTCCATTCCTTTGCAAATTCCTTACATCCTCATCGCAATATGTCCTCCAACCTATTTTTGTATCTTCAGCAAAGCTGGATACATTATACTGTGCCACCACTTCAGATCATTAATAAAGATGAAAAATAATTGAGGCCATAGTACTGATCCTTTGGCACTCCAATGGTGTTATGTCTTTGCACCCTGAAAAAGACCCATTAATTCCAACTGTGTATTAACCATTCCCTAATACCGTACCCCTAATACCATCCAGTTTGCTCAATTTATAAGACAGTTCCACCATCTAAGGAACAAATCCGATGAACCTTCATTGCACCAACTGTATCCTGAGATAAGGAGACCACAGCTGTGTACAGTACTCCAAGTCTAACCAATCTCAAAAATGCAAGCAAAACTTCACTACTCCTGTACTTGAATCCTCTTTCAGTAAAGACTGGTATTCCCAATAATTTGTGGTACCTGCGTGTTAGCCTGCAGTGACTTATTGACAGAAACCTAGGCCCCTTCATGCATCTACAGTTCCAACTTCTTACCATTTATGGAATGCAGACGCATATCCATTTCTCCTACCAATGTAGATGACCTCACATTTTTTACATTATACTACATCTGCCATGTTCTTGCCCATTCATTAATCCTGTTCACATCCTCCTGAAGCCACCTTCCATCTTCTTCGCAACATGTATTTCCAGTTAACTTTGCATCGTCTGCAAATTTGAGAATATTACATTTGGTTGCCCATCATCAAATTATTGAGCTATATTGTGAATAGCTGCACCCATTTATTGTTCCTTGTGCTATCTCATTAGTCACAGCCTGCCAACATAAGAATGACCCTTTTATTCAATGTATTATTATGTTTTCTGTCTTATGGCAAATCATTCATCAATGGCCATAAATATACCATCTAACCCATGTGCTTTAATCATTCTAACTGGCATCCTGTTTTGGGCGGGGGGGGAGGAGGATCTTTTATCAAAAGTCTTCCGAAAATCGAAGTATACTTTTCTGTATCAATTTAGATAGTAACATCTTAAAAACAAATTCATTAGTCATGATTTTCCATTCAAAAATCCAAGCTGACTATGCCCAGTCATATCATTGTCAACCAGGTGTCTATTTCTCCCATCCTTTTCTATACTACTGATGTAAGGCTATCAAGTCTATGCTTCCCTATTTTATCTCGCTCCCTTCTTTAGTAATGGATTGACAGTAGCTACTTTCCAAAAAGCTGTCAATTATGGACAATTCCTGAGGATTGCAAGATGATCACCAATGCACCAACTACCTCTATAAAACTTTTTTTAACACTCTGGGATAAAGACCAACAAGTTTTGGGCACTTGTCAAGTTCCAGCTGTATTAACTTCACTATACAATCTGCTAATTTCTTTCAATTCATTATTCCTCTTTTATACGTTTTGTGTTAATTTACTCTCAATCAATTTTATCCTACTTTATTAGCTTTTTTTGCCATTTGCTGCTAGTTTATTAAAAACAATTTCTCAGTCCTCTGGTTACCACTGCCTAAATTTTTGATTGGATATGCTCCTAATGTATTTCAGTCAGTTCACCTCTCATTCTTCTAACTTCTCCGAATACAGGCCCATTCAAATAATCATTCCTCATTGGACAGTTCTGCCAGCCCTGATTTACTGCACTCCCTCTTTGCCAAGTATATTCTTCTTTAGTGAGGGACACCAAATCAACAGGCAGTACGCCAGGTCTCACTAAAGCCTTGTAACTCTCAAATGTCTCCTTCAAACTATATTTAAAATTCTACTATGTTGTGATCACTACCTTCTAGAGATTGCTTATTAATCTTAACTGAACTGCTGATGCTGGAAATCAGAAACAAAATCAGAAATTGTTGGAAAAGCTCAGCAGGTCTGGCAGCATCTGTGACGAGAAAACAGTGTTAATGTTTTGGGTTCAATGACCCTTAGACCTGATGGTAGCTCAGAAAAGGTTGTTTTTATTCTGAAGGTAAGGTGTGGTGGAGGGGTAAGGAGCAAATGAAAGGTGGAAATAGAGCCCTAGAGTAAAGGGAAGACCTTTTAGAATGGAGATAAGGAGAAGCTGCTTCAGACAAAGAGTGGTGAATCTATGGACTTCATTGCCACAGAAGGCTATGGAGGCCAAGTCATCGAGTATATTTAAGACTGAGATAGGTTCTTGAATATCAAGGGTTACTGGGAGAAAGTGGGAGAATGGGGTTGAAAAACTTAACAGCCATGATTAAATGGTGGAGCAGACACGATGGGCAGAATGGCCTCATTTCTGCACCTGTATCTTATGGTCTACCTTGTTATATATTGCAAGATATAAAATAGATGGTTACTGTGTGGATTCTGTACTGTATGGTTCTAAGAAATAATTCCTCTACAAATTAATTTTCCATGTAACCTTTGTCCATCCGATTTGACTGAAATATTACAGTCAAAATGCAAATTAAAATCACCCTTGTAGTGCTTTTCTGACATGCCTCCATTATTTCCTGACTTCCATGTTGTCCTACAATGAGGTAATGCTTTGGGGACCTATAGACCACTTCCACCCTTGACTTATTTCTTTTGCAATTCCTTATTACCACCCAAACTAATTTCTCATCATGATCGCAGTCACATCATTCTTTACTCAGCGAGTCGTGAGTTCATAGAATGCCCTGCCAGTAGCAGTGGTGGACTCTCCCTCTTTATGGGCATTTAAACGGGCATTGGATAGGCATATGGAGGATAGTGGGCTAAGGTAGGTTAGGTGGGCTTGGATTGGCGCAACATCGAGGGCCAAAGGGCCTGTACTGCACTGTATTTTTCCATGTTCAGTGTTCTATGTTCTACATCATGACTCACCAGTACACTGATACCATTCTTTATTAGCAATACTACCTGTTTCCCTTCTTACCCATTCTTCCGGAATGTTGAATACCTTTTAAATATTGAGCTTTCAGTCTTGGTCACCTGCGACTTGTCTCTCTAATAGCTATGAAATCATATTCATTTATTTCTATTTGTGCCGTCAATTCCTTGTTCTTTACAAGGTAACCCTTGCACCCTGAATTCTTCTGGCTTGTGGGATAAACTGCTCCATGCTCCTGTTGGTCAAAAATTGGCCTGCTCTGTCACAGTTAAGAGAGCATTAAAGAGCCTTAAGCTCTGACATTTGCAGTAATTACTTAGTCTAGTTCTAATTTTTGCTGTGTACTTCTGCTCATAATTTCTACCTTTTCCTGTCACACTTTGAATAGCATTTGCCTTTTCACTACCCTGTAGCTCTGCTGTCTCTGTTCTTTTTGAAACTTTAAACTTCAATTGAAGCTGACACCCCATTCATTATTTTAAAGGCCTTTCTACAATGCTATATATGCAGTTCCCCAGGACGCTAATAATAGGGCCATTGACAAAAACATGAACATGATAGCATGCTTTTACAAATTGTATTTTATCTTGCCAATAGCACAACATTGTAATTTTTATTTCCTATAGTTCTCTAATTTGATAGTTATACTATTTAATATTGCATTTAGTTACTCCTTAGCATAAAATCTTTTATCAAACTAGTTAGCTCAGAATCCCTTCCAGATGAAAGTCTTCTAATTTGCATGGTTTTGATTTGCGTAACCTCCATATGACTTACACAAAATTATTACATTAAGCATTAAAGAAGATCATTCAACCCATTAAGCCGATTCTTTGGAAGAACAATTTCCAGCTCCCCTACCCCTTTCCTTGTCGTCTTGCAATATTTTTTAGGTGCATATTTGTTCCTTCTTTTGAAAGTTACAGTTCAATCTGTTTCCATACCCATCTCAGTATTCCAAATCTTAACCCCTAGCTGTATGAGGAAAAAGGTTTTCCTTCTATTCATTTTCTGAGCCATTTTCCAGTCTTTCCCAGACCCTCACTAAGTCCTTCTCAATTAAATGGATGCTCTTAATAAAAATATTTAATTACTCAGTTTTGTAGGTGTAGGGTATCAATCAGACAAGGAAAAGCCTACATCAGTCTACACTCAAATGGAGAGGCTATATAATTATAATCTTGTTGAGTCAAACTGAGATATGCATTCTACGAAGTGACCTCTACATTTGCCTTGTTCTGTGTTTGTTTTGGTTGAAAGAGATGGGTTAGTTCTGCATAATGTTATTACGCAGATTAACTTCCTTTTACCTCTTTTGTTAGGTTATCAAGTCTTAGCCCCAGCTGCCTACTATGATCAAACTGGTGCCTTAGTGGTGGGCCCTGGAGCAAGGACTGGATTAGGGACACCAGTTAGGCTGGTGGCTTCAACACCTGTTATCATCAGCTCTGCAGCGGCACAAGCTGGTAAGCTCCAACACAAACATTGAGTTTTGTTCATTCATTGTTTGAAAATGGAACCTTCATATCCATCTGATAAAATCCCACTGGAAGGCTTTCAATAAAGTCCCACTAAGAGATTAGCAGATCTGGCAGCATCTGTGGGGAGAAACCAGAGTTAGTGTTTCAATACAGAGTCTCTCCATCAGAACTACTCAAAATGTTAACTCTGTTAATTGTTTTCTCCCCATAGATGTTTGTGAGATTTAGGTAAGTTGCAAATGCAAAAGATAGATAAAGTACAATATGGATTCATGTGAGGTTATTCATTTTGGTAGCAAAAGAAGAAGGTGGATTATTATCTGAATAGTTAAAAATCACACAACACCAGGTTATAGTCCATCAGGTTTAATTGGAAGCACTAGCTTTCGAAGCACTGCTCCTTCATAACCACCTGATGAAGGAGCAGTGCTCCGTAAGCTCGTGCTTCCAATTAAACCTGGTGTTGTGTGATTTTTAACTTTGTACACCCAGTCCAACACCAGCATCTCCAAATCATATCTGAATAGTGATAGATTGGGAAAAGGGGAGATGAATGAAACTTGGGGAGGTACAACGAATTGTTTTATACCAGTCACTGAACGTAAGCTTGGTCGTGTAGCAGGCGGTGAAGAAAGCAAGTGGTATGTTGGCCTGATAGTGAGAAAGTTCGAGTACAGGAGAAGTGATGCCTTGCCACAGTTCTACAGGGCCTTGGTGAGATCACATTTGGAATATTGTGTGCAGTTTTGATCTGTTCTGGCTATGGAAGCAGTGAACAAAAGTTTACCAATTTAATTTCTGAGGTCACAGGACTGAAGTATGACAAGGGACTGGATCGGCTAAAACTATATTAACTGGAATTTAGAAGAATGAGGGGAGGGATCTCGGACATCTATAAAATTCTAACAGGGAAGGATGTCCCAATGACTGGGGGAGTCCAGAACCAGGGATTACAGATTAAGGTACACCATTTAAGACCAAGATGACAAAGTTTTTCATTCAGAGAATGGTGGACCTGTGAAATTCTCTGCCACAAAAAGCAGTCGAAACCATAACATTGAAAGTATTCAAGATGGAGTTGGTTATGGTTCTTGGGGCCAAAGGAATCAAAAGTTATGGCAAGAAAGCAGGAATGCAGTATTGAGTTACATGATCAGCCTTGATCATATTGTCAAAGGGAACTGGCTCAAAGGGCTGAATGATCAACTCTTGCTTCTGTTTTGTATGCAAGAAAATCACCTGGGGACGCAATCCAACAAAATTCCCTCAACATTATATAAAATCTGATTTTCAGTCCTCCATATTCATAGTGACCATTATCAGGAATTCCCAAGAGCATACATTGGTAAATATACAGAATTAACCCTCATTGCTAATAAAACGTTTGTCTTCTCTCACCAGCCTGTTCCTAGTTTTAATTGACAGTAACCAAGACATTTAAGTCTTCAAATGCTGTATCGGGTTTCCATTGACAGGACCTTTATTACGGTCTATAGCAGTTGCTGCAGCTTTCTTCTCTAACCTGTTAGCTGAATTTCATTACAAGAGTGTAAAAACAATCAAGTTGGCAAACTGACAGCACTTGATTTCTTGTGAAGGAAGTTTAGGTATCACTCCATGGGACATTGTAAATGATTGTTTTAGCAATATGCTCAGTGTGACCTAAATCACGCTAAACTTCAAGTGACAACTGTATCGAACTCAATCCTCATTCATTGATGACAGTACCTACAGAAGCACTGGTGTTGCATGATGTTGTTTGGAAGATAAGTAGTGACCAGGGCACTGGGGAAAAGTTTGAAACTTTGCCAGGGGATCCTTTATGTCTATCCTTGAGGGTAGACAGTTTAATGTCCTTCTGACCAATTGCACCTGCAGCAATGCACCACTGAAATGTCAATCTAGATTTTGTATTGAACCAACAACCTTTTGATTCAGTCAAGTGTGTTAGCAATTGAGTTACTACTGAGATCATTGGGCAATCTGAGGACTATCTTTGAGGTAAGAGCATTTTGGAAGTGATTTCTATCACATTTTTGAAACATAAATATGCTGCAGTCTCCATGAGAGTCCTCTTGAACCTAGCCACAGCACATCCTCATAGATGCCACTATTAACTTAGTAGTTACCTGCTAAGATATTTTCGGATGTAGGTTTGCTCGCTGAGCTGAAAAGTTCATTTCCAGACGTTTCGTCACGTTACTAGGTAACATCTTCAGTGGACCTCATGCGAAGCAATGCTGAAAATTCCTGCTTTCTATTTATATGTTTGGGTTTCTTTGGGTTGGTGATATCATTTCCTGTGGTGAAGTCACTTCCTGTTTCTTTTCTCAGGGGGTGCTAGATGGGGTCTAACTCGATGTGTTTGTTGATAAGAGTTCCAGTTGGAATGCCATGCTTCTAGGAATTCTGATGCATGTCTTTGTTTGGCTTGTCCGAGGATGGAAGTATTGTCCCAGTCAAAGTCCTTCCTCATCAGTATGTGAGGATACTAGTGAGAGAGAGTCATATCTTTTTGTGGCTAATTGGTGTTTATGTATCCTGGTGGTTAGTTTTCTGCCTGTTGTCCAATGTCATGTTTGTTACAATCCTTGCATGGTATTTTGTAAATAACATTAGTTTTGCTCATTGTCTGTATAGGGTCTTTCAAGTTCATTAGCTGCTGTTTTAGTGTGTTGGTGGGTTTGTGGGCTACCATGATGCCAAGGGGTCTGAGTAGTTTGGCAATCTTTTCAGAGATGTCTTTGATGTAGGGGAGAGTGGCTAGGGTTTCTGGACGTGTTTTGTCTGCTTGTTTGGGTTTGTTGATGAGAAACCGGCATGCTGTGTTCATTAGGTACCCATTCTTTTTGAATACACTGTATAGGTGATTTACCTCTGCGTAGTTCCTCTGTGGTGCAGTGTGTGTTGGCTCGTTGAAATAATGTTCTGATGCAGCTTCTTTTGTGGGTGTTGGGATGATTGCTTCTGTAGTTCAATAAGTGTTCTGTATGTGTTGTTTTCCTGTCGATGCTGGTTTGAAGTTCCCCATTGGCTGTTTGCTCTACTATGACATCTGGGAATGGCAGTTTGTTGTTGTTTTCCTCCTTTTTAGTGTATCTTATGCCAGTAAGGATATTATTGATGGTCTTGAAGATTTCCTCTACCTTGTTTCATTCAGTGATGACAAAGGTGTCATCCATGTAGCGGACCCAGAGTTTGGGTTGGATGGTTGGCAGAGCTGTTTGCTCAAGTCTCTGCATTACTGCCTCTGCTAAGAACCTTGATATCATAGATCCCATGGGTGTTCCATTAGTGTGTCTGTAAGTTTTGTTGTTGAAGGTGAAGTGGGTGGTAAGGCATAGGTCCACTAGCTTGACGATATTCTCCTTGTTGATGAAGTTAGTGTATGTGTCTTTGGGTTTTCTAATAGTGTAGTCAGTTTCCTTGGCCAGGTTAATGCTGATTGAAATAAACAGAGTTGTTACATCAAAGGAGACCATTATTTCATCCTCTTCTATCTTAGTGTCTTTGGTCTTCGGGAATTCTTGGGTGGAGTGGCATGAGCTTTCTACTAAGTGTTTTAGTCTTTCGTGTAGCTCCTTGGCCAGTCTGTAAATTGGTGTTCCAGGTAGTGAGACTATGAGTCTGAGGGGATCTCCTGCTTTGTGAATTTTGGGTAATCCCTGGAAGCGTGGTGTGTTGGATCAGTCTGGTTTCATTTTTTGGGTGTCGGTCTTATTTATTTGTCTAGATTTCTGAAGGTTTTTGAGTAGGGCTGTGATTCGATTCTCTAGTTGTGGGGTCAGGTCTATCGCCACTTGTTGGTAAGTGTTGGTATCTGTAAGTAGTGTGTTTGCTTTTTCAATGTAGTCTTTTCGATTTAGAATGACTGTCAAGCATCCTTTGTCTGCAGGTGGGATAACAATGTTTTTCTTTTTTTAGTCTTTCCAGTGCTTTCCTTTCTTGTGTATTTAGTTTGTTTCCTTCCTTTTTCCTGCTTAATGTTGGTGCGACTACTTGTCGGATGGATTGTTGGGTTTCTTCTGTGAGTTGGTTGTCTTTTAGTGTTGTTTCTAATGCTGCTAAGAAATCTTTCTTGTCCGCACCCTGGAAGGTGTAATTTAATCCTCTTACTAAGATGGCTTTTTCAGTGTCTGTTAAGGATCGGTCAGATAAGTTTTTTTTTATCCATGCTTCTGTGTTGTCATTGTTGTTACTTTGTGTAAGTTTGTCTAGTTTTTTCATTTTCTGTTTGTTGCTGTCTAATATCTATGGCTTGTTATACTGTGTCTGTCCATTCATGGTCTGTTGCATGACCGAATCATTTCTCTGAGCATTCTATGGCTGTTTTGCTCTGCTATTCTTATGGCTAGTGGGGTGTTAATGGGAGGTTTGTATTGAAGACATTTAGGTAGTACCTGTTTCCTTAGGCATTCGTGCAGGAAGTACAGCTGTTTGCGGTTGGCACTCTGTCGGATGGCATTTGTTTCCCATTTTCAGGCCAATGAGCAAATTTCAGCATTGCTTCGCATGAGGTCCACTTACATTTACAAAATACCGTGCAAGGACTGTAACAAACACTACATTGGACAAACAGGCAGAAAACTAGCCACCAGGCTGCATGATCACGAACTAGCCACAAAAGGACATGGCCCTATCTTACTAGTATCCTCACATACGGATGAGGAAGGACACCACTTTGACTGGAACAATACATCCATCCTAAGACAAGCCAAACAAAGACATGCATGAAAATTCCTAGAAGCATGGCATTCCAACTGGAACTCTACTAACCAACACATCGAGTTAGACCCCATCTAGCACCCCCTGAGAAAAGGAACAGGAAGTGACTTCACCACAGGAAATGATATCACCAACCCAAAGAAACCCAAACATATAAATAGAAAGCAGGAATTTTCAGCATTGCTTCGCATGAGGTCCACTTTACCTAGTAAGGTAACAAAACGTCTGGAATGAACCTTTCAGCTCAGCGAGCAAACCTACATCCGAAATCTCAACCTGAGCTACAAATCTTCTCAAAACTTGCTAAGATGTTTTCAGATTTCATTAATTATCTTTAATATGTATCATTAATATGTATGACTGTCATGATTAGCCTGTTTCATAAAATGGTTTTGACTTTTGACTCTCCAAGACATTTCACGCAATACTTATCCAATTAGCTTTACTGTTGTTTGATGTTGGACTGATGGATGAATCTATTTTTTGCTTATCTTTGGAAAGTTTTTTTGTCTTAAGGTTATTTTCACTTGTCTCTCAAGATAACGCACCTCATTCTGAGCAGTCAGCAATCAGGGAATGTCGTAGCTTGTAGTTGATAAGTAGCAATGTCTGAAAATATGAGATTTTAATTTTGAGAAAGTAAATGGAAGAATTTGTCTGTGGTATACAATGTTACGTTTTCAATTAGTGCTACAATGAAAAAAATCAATACAAATTTCTTGATGCATGTCCAATGCTTACGTTTTTGTTAGCACAAATTGTCGATTCAGTGAATTCAACTTGGTCTTTCTGATACAATCCAGAAGTCAAAATTGCACTTATCTGAAATTGCCTGATTAATAAGTGTTTGCGCTAATTCATCTTGTTTTTCATATAAGAGCAATGATTCGTTGCAGGTCAGAATCTGTAGCATTACTAGCAGTTGTCGCTTTAGTTATTTACATTGATTATATCTTTCCATGGCCTCGGATTTGAAATACAGGTGTATTTTCCCACAGCTTGTAATATCAGCAATGGTCTTGAGCAATGGAACCATAAAGCACATTATTGTGACCATCAGCCACTTACACACTTCCTTAAATAAAGAGGTCAAAACTGCACACCATATTCAAGATGTGGTCTCACCAGTGCCTGATATAATGGAAGCATAACATCCTTACCTTTATGTTCAGTTCCTCTCCTCATAATACCACCTTGATTGTGTTGTATCTGCATTCTAAGTTCTTGTGACTTAAGCAACAGAATACCTGAATCCCTGTACACTTGACAATTTGTGATTTTTTTATTTTGCCTATGAATGTGAATACCTTCACATTTTCTCACATTGTGCTACGTTTGCCAGATTCTTGTCCACTCACTCAAACAATTGGTATTTAGTTAAAACACATTATAGTCTCATAACACCACATTATAGTCCAACAGGTTCATTTGAAAGTACAAGCTTTTGGAGCGCTGCTCCTTCGTCAGGTAGTTAGTGGGGCAGGAACATAGGACACAGTAAAAGATCGAAGTGTCATACAACTGATCTGATGTATTGAACAAGCCTAGATTGCTGTTAAATCTTTAGTCACTGTATCTAGCTGCACATTCTCTAAATCTTATGCGCAATATACTTTCCTGCATATCTTGCTATCATCTGGGAATTCAACAACCTTGTCTCCACTCTCTTCGCACAAATCATTGATCTAAGTTGTAAAATGTTGAGACCACAGTAAAACTCCATTTGTTTCATACTTCCAGTCAAAGACAGATGTATGCATATTCTCTCTCTCCTGTCAGCCAGCCAATTTTCTGTTGATGCTAATGTGTTATCCCTTCCATCATGTATGGAGATCCCCCTTCAGTAGCATATGTGCTGCCTTCAATAAGTTGGTTAAATGTGACTTTTCATTTTCAAAACCATTCTGACTCTTGTCTTTCTCACTGCACAGCTATAATCTCTTTAATGGTCAGCTCTGACACCTTCCCAAAGCATACACCAGTTAACCGACCTATAGTTTCCTGTTTTCTGTCTCCTTCCCTTTTGTTGCATAAAAAGGTTACTTTTGCCATCTCCCAGTCTGATGAAACCTTTTCAAGGCCGATCGTAACGATCTGAGGGTTGTCAGCCCACAGTTCCATCGGTTGCCTAGTACTACTTAATGTATGATTATAATTTCACTGTGTTCCTCTCTTACTTCTAACTGATTTAAAGCTGTTGCTGTTTTGTGTTCATGATGGTGAAAACAGGAACAAAAGCTTTCTAATTTCATTCGCTATTTCCTTATTATCTTCTATCAACTCCCATTCTCACTCTCCAGATGACTAACTCTTGATTCACTGACTTCTTTTAATAAATGTAGAAACTCTTGATCCAATTTCATTCTCCTGCAAGAAATAGGAGCAAAATTAGGCAATTTAGGCCATTGGTTCTGCTCTGGCATTTGATCATGGATGGTATATTTGTCAACCTCCACTTTCCTCCCCCACCCCATTATTTGATCCTATTATTAAGCAAGACTCTATTTATCTTTGTTTTAAATACACTCAATGACTTGGCCTCCACAGCCCCCTGCAGTAATGAGCTCAATAGAGTACCACCACCTGGGTGAAGAAATTCCTTCTCTTCTCAGTTCTAAAGGGTCCTATTCTCTCCTAGTAGTGGAAACACCTTCTCCATATCCATTCTATCCAGACCTTTCAGTATCCTGTAAGTTTCAATCAAATTGCCCATAATCCTTCTAAACTCCATTGAGTACAGACCCAGAGTCCTGAACTACTTCTCTCATGATGGGCCGTTCATCCTCCGGATCATTCTTGTAAACCACCTATGGTCCCTCTCCAACGCCAGCACATCTTTCCTAAGATATGGGGCCCAAAGCTGCCCTCATTATTCCAAATGCAGTTTGACATGTGATTTATAGACTCACAGCAGTATATTCCTACTGTTGTTTTCTAGACCTCTTGAAATGAGCCAAGAATGTGGTGCTGGAAAAGCACAGGAGGTCAGGCAGCATCCGAGGAGCAGGAGAATCAACGCCTCAGTCGAAGTGGTGTCCTTCCTCATCTGTATGTAAGGATACTAGTGACAGTGGGTCATGTCTTTTTGTGGTTAGTTGATGTTTTGGACAAAAGTCCTTCATCGGGAATGCGGCTGTCATCTCCTCTGCCCTGAAACAGCCGATCTATCAACATTACACTCACCTCCATCTACCTACCACAGACTCACCTACCTTCCCCCCCAGCCCCACCCCCCTCCCATTTATCTCACACCCTCTCAGCCTCATTCCTGATGAAGGGCTTTTGCCCAAAACCTCGATTCTCCTGCTCCTCGGATGCTGCCTGACCTGCTGTGCTTTTTCAGCAAGACTCTCTCGACTCTAATCTCCAGCATCTGCAGTCAACTGAACCTGCATGTTAACCTGAAGAGAATCCTGAACTACAACTCCCAACTAGAATTCCCATTCCTGATTAGCCTTTTTGCCATTCTCTGCCCTAATAAGGTTTCGTATTTTCAGACAGATGAATGTATTTAATCTATGGAATTTGATTTCCCAGAAAGCAGTGGAGGCTGGGTCATTGAAGTAGAGTTTTGATGGGACTATGGAGTCAAGGGGAGCAGACAGTAATATGGAGTTGAGCCCTCAACCAGATCAGCTATTGAATGGCAAAACTAAATAGCCTACTCCTCTTAACTGTTGTGTTCCTAATATATTTTGTATTCCGTAGAAGTCTTAATATATTGTTTTCAAGGTATAGTATCCTGAACTGTGTGTCATCTATCAGCTGTGGCTGATCCAGGGCTTTATGAATCATGACTTCTGCCTCTTGTATTCTAGTCCTCTGAACATAAAGGTCAGCATTCCAGTAGCCTTTTTATTTACTCCTTGATATTGAAATGCATGGATCATTGTTCTTGATGATAACCGTGTCCCTTTGTAACTCAAACGACCTGATCCTAATACTATTGTTTTAGTCCTCTTTGAAATTTTTCCAATGACCCTCTGAAATAGTGTCCAGAAATACAAGACATTGCGATTAGGACCTCACCAGTGAGCTGCAGTACATTAAAAATGCTTTTTATTGGTGTCATAATGCTTTCTTGAAGTAATCCCACTACTTGTTTAGTCATGTTAATAACATCACATTCGCATTTTTAACCATTTTATGTAAATGATCAATAATCACATTTTTCTGTTTTATTTTAAATTTATTGAAAGACCTCACTTTATAACATTTGTTTTTCACTTTTGTGGAGGAAACAAGGAAGAAAATAATGTTATACTGTACCATGCTCCTAAGTTTCAATGTGAAGCATCCTCTACATGCAACAGCACCCAGTCAGGCCCTACAGTGCCTATTAAGGGTGTATTTTGCATAATTGTTTTGATTATGTTCCAATTTTTTGCTTCACTTGGGTAACAAATTAAATACACCATGGATCATTAGGGTGAAGTCCCTTTTAAGATTTTTAACATGGTATAATCCACATGGACCTTCACCCTTTTGATTTTTCCCATTGGTAACCTAGGCTTACTCCTATTGATATGTGAAGGATCCTTCCCTTTGAAGAATGAGGAAGATCCTATAAGGTGGGTAATTTTACGTTCTATTCCTATGCCGTCACTTAATTACTGAGCTTAATATGGTATTGCAGTTTGACAACACCACAATAAGTAAAACTGCTTAAATCCTTGCTTACAACTTTGGGGAGAGTGTCATAGTATTTTTGTGGACTCATTTACCATTCGGTCAGGTTTCTAATTTAACTGGAGTTTTTTTCAATGTGAGAAAGTTTGTTCTATCAGTACAGATTTCCTAATTTAGCTTTTCCTGCTGATGTTTGGTAAGTTTTCTATGAGTTTGCATGTTAAATATTTTCCTGGAATTTGGTATTACGAAGGTACCATTTTGTTAAAATGCATTTCACTTTATGTTTAATTGAAGAAGAATGTCCGTCATATTATCGGTTCTTTTGTGTATTAACCCTTTTGTGTGATTCTGTTAAACAGCTGCAGCAGCTTCAGCTAGTGGGACAGCAAGCAATATAGCAGCAGCAGCAGCAGCAGCAAACGGCCTCTTCCGTCCAATTGGAACACAGCAACAACAGCAGCAACAACAGAACAACAACTTGCAATCAAATTCATTTTATGGCAATAGCTCCTTGTCAAATAGTTCTCAGAGCAGTTCTTTGTTCTCTCATGGGCCAGGACAACCAGGCAACACATCACTTGGCTTTGGAAGCAGTAACTCTCTGGGTGCTGCTATTGGCTCAGCACTTGGAGGATTTGGATCAGCAGGTAAACTATTCCTGAACAATTTGTATGTTTCTATACTTAACTACTCAGAGTCAACTGCTCTCTTTTGAACTAGTAGCAAACACCAAATTTCTACTTTGTAATATCTGACTAATCAGCAGGAGAAATTGGGGTTCCAGTTAATTGGTAATGGTGATCAATTGGTAGAATGGCTTTAAACATTAATTTTAATTGAAAATATATTTGTAACATGAATGTGAATGTCAACTGAAAATTATTGTTAAATTATTTATCAAATTTGAGATGCAAATACAACATTTAACACTTGTCCAATGCCAAATGTATGTATGTGAGAAAATGTGTAGAATGTTCTGTTGCTCCTCAACATATCCAGATATTGGTTTGATTGCCTGTTACTAGTCACACTATGATGCTCCATTTTACCAAGGCTTGCTTAGGTAGATTTTGTGCCTCTACTACGTAGCAAATTTAAGATGTGTATTAAACATCATGGATTCTTCATTACATTATCATGTATGGTATACAAAGTTGAAAGAAAAATTCAATGGAAGGTTATCCTGAGACAATAAATTTAAACAGTTTCTTAGTTCATGCGCACGCTGAGTATTGTACGCTTAAATGTTTCTAGATTGCAGTCATTAATGTCTTTGTAAGCAGGAAAAACCTACAAGTTTGTCCTTTTTCATTAATCCCAATCTCCCTATCCTACCTTGCCATATCTTCAACCACTTTATTTCAATGATGCGTCTTGAAATTGTTTAAATTATTTCAATGAATTCACAGGTCACCTAATTGATAAATCTAATATGTTCTGTATGTTTGACTTGATTACCTCCTCTTATTCCTTTTTTGAGCTTTTTGTCTAGATTTGTATTATCACAGCAATTTTCACAAAAATCAGAAACTCATCTTTTTCCAATCGGCTTTGGCAGTTTAGTTCATTTCGTTTCTAATAATACGAGACAGGTAATTTTGGATGGTTGCCATTGTACACTGCCCAGGATACTGCTTTTTCACACATTTAGCTAGCAAGATTTTCTGGATTAATGTGTTCAGAATTCCTTCCATTCATAAAATCTCTCGTTATTAATTACTGTTTTAGTTGCACGTAAACACTGCACTATCATTGACTTAGCCACATTAGTACTTTAGTTTCTTTTTCTTATCAAGCTAATCTGTATCACGGTTCCTTTTAATGTGGTTTTCATGGTCAGCGGCAAAGCAACAGCTGTTTGCTACACCGAAAGGTTTAGTGATCCTAGCCTTTTCAAGAATTTTTGCAATATGATCAATCATTTAGAAAAGTGGAAGTTCACTTCATCTGATTTCCAGAGATATCTGTCTGTAAGTATTTCAGTGTAACAGGAGAGAAGCAAGGAATCACTCTCAGCAACTTAGGATTTCCACTTTTAAATGTAAATCTGTGGATGCCAGAGCTGTTCTTCAGTTTCACATCTGTAATGACAGTGAATGCTGACAGTTTCAGTGTTATTACAACTGCAACATTTGGACCATACAGTCAGTTGTTTATTCATAATCAGTCAAGTCCTTCTAAATCTGATTTAAAAATCTACATTCTTTGAAAGTGCTTCAGTTATTATCTGTTAGACATAAATCAAATAATCATTGACTTAGTAAGCAGGAAATCTGCTAACCATGAAAATTAGAATTATAATAGATACCCCTGCCTTCACTCATGGACATGCATTAGTATATTTTTAAGGGTAAACAGTGTGAGCAGTTAACATGTTCAGGTATATGCAGTTACTCGCTTCATGCCTGGAACTTATTTTGCTATTCCATTCTTACAGTTAGTGGTTCTGGAAACAGCAGTGTATCTAGAAGAGATTCATTGTCTACCAGCTCTGATTTGTACAAACGACCCAATAGCAGTCTGGCTCCAATAGGTCAGCAGTTCTACAGTGGCCTGGGATTCTCCTCTTCGCCTGGTCCAATTGGCATGCCCCTTCCTAGCCAGACTCCTAGTCACTCTTTGACACCACCTCCATCCCTCTCATCGCATGGGTCTTCATCCAGTCTTCATCTTGGTATGTTTGCTATTTAATCATGTATAAAAATGTGTTTCGACCAGGAATTTAGCATTTAGATGCTCAGTGGCTTAATGACTGGACTGTATCCTGTAATAGTAAACAACATGCTTTAGTGTTTAAACACTTCCTGGTGTTTAGCATTTTTACACAAAACAATGCCCTTCAGATACTATTGATTTGGATTAAAAAAAGGAAAACCTAATATCCTCATTTTAATAAAACTTTGATAGTTTTGTGCTCAGTTCTACATATTCTGTCAGCAGAAAATGTTAAGCTCTGGTGACTAGTTTGTAAACGTTGAACTCTGCAAGATTTTACTATGAGAAACTAGTGAGCTATTGTAGCAGAATCACAAGGAAAATCCTCTCTTGCCATGTAAGCAATTTAATATATTATCAGAGTCTTTCAAATAGAAAGCACTTAAAAATATCACCTGTATTGCTGGTGAGGTTAATCACTTTAACATTAGGTGTGTATTTATTTCTGGTGCATTACACATACGTTTTGCTTGCTAGACTATGTATCACTTAAACTACACCAAGTACTGTATTTTGAATGCGCTCTGCAATATATTTCCATATGAGTACAATATATTAATTTTTTATAGCTGTTTGCAAGTACAGTATAATATTGGGAATCTTAAATTCATGCAGTATGTTTTGTGTTTTCTTGTAAGAACATGATGTTCTTTAATGGTAAATAGTACAACTTTATGAGGAAAATATCTTTGAAGAAGCTGTTGTAAACATTAGTAAACATTATTGTAAAATTTGAATGGTCGTGAGAGCATTATATAGCAGCACTATCTTGTGTGTTTTTGTTTCCATTCATCAGCATATGTTTTTACTGCAGGTGGACTGACAAATGGCAGTGGTCGATTCATCTCTGCAGCACCTGGTGCTGAAGCTAAAAGTCGCAGTGGGATTAGCTCATCAAGTCTGTTCAGTTCAAGCAGCCAGCTGTTTCCTCCTTCACGTCTTCGCTACAGTAGATCTGACATCATGCCTTCAGGTCGTAGCAGGCTGCTGGAAGACTTCAGAAACAACCGGTTCCCCAATCTTCAACTACGTGACCTGGTTGGTCACATAGTTGAATTCTCCCAGGACCAACATGGCTCCAGGTAAACCAATTTATAGAAATCGCTTTTTTAAATTAAATGCATGTTCATAGTATTAAAAACATTGGTTAAGGTTATCAGCATGAATTTTGTTTTAACCAGTTGGTATCAACAACCGTCATTTGTGTTAGTGTGGCCTTAATTGGTATAGTCCCATGCTTCCACCCACCATTCTCTGATCCATGATTCTCAGCGAGTGCATGTATGTGAGAACGTGGGAGGCAGTGGCAAAGTGGTAATGTCACTAGATGAGTAGTTCAGTGCTCTAATGGCTTGGGGATGTGGGTTTGAATTGCACTGTGACTGATAGTGAAATTTGAATTTAGTAAAAATCTGGAGTAGAAAGAAAAGTGAGTAAAAACAGCAAGCCACATGATAACCATGCAACCATTGTCCATTGCCTTAAAATTTATTTGGTTCACTCATGTCCTTTGGGGGTAAATCTGCGATCCTTACCTACCCTGGCCTACCCTGACTCCAAATCCACATCAATGGCTTGACTCTTAACTGTCCTCTGGTACTTGTTGGCCTAGTCAGAGATGTCCATATCCATGAAGAAATAGTTAAAAAGTGATCAGCAAAAGTATTAAATTAATACAATCATATAGTTCAACATTCTTTTGTCTCATTTTTTAAAAACAATTGTAATGCTAAATCAAGCATAAAGCACAAAAATAGGCTATTCATCTGTGTTGATGTTTATAGTTCATATTGGGCCTCCTTCCAACTTCTTCATCTTAATACCTTTTTATTCCTCTCTCCAACAGAATTATTTAGCATTCCTTTAAACATTTCTGTTACTAGGGGGAGATGTAATGGTATTGTCTCTGGACTAGAGAACAGAGATCCAGACCAATGCGATGGGACATGCGTTTAAATCCTATCACAGCAAATGGTAAAATTGAATTCAATTAATAAAACCTGAAAATAAAGCAAATAACCATGAAATCATTTCCAGATGTCCCAAAAATGTCTGATTTACTAATATACATTAGGGAAAGCAAATCTACCATCCTCACCTAGTTTGACCTACATGTGAGTTGAAAAATGTGGTGCTGGAAAAACGCAGCAGGCCAGGCAGCATCCGAGGAGCAGGAGAATGCTGCCTGGCCTGCTGTGATTTTCCAGCACATTTTTCAACTCTGGTACTCCAGCATCTGCAGTCCTCACTTTCTCCTAGTTGACCTACATGTGACTCCAGATCCACTTCAATCTGGTTGAAAAGGCCCAACAAGCTCCACAGTTCAAGGTTATTTCGTGATGAACAGCATTTCGTAACTTTGCTGAACACACCTACATTTCATGAAGAATAAGGAAACTTAACTTCAGCTGCCTTTTCTTGTAGTATGTTTCTCCTGAATTCCTATTTGGATTTAGATTCCTAGAGATGTACAGCACAGAAATAGACCCTTTATCCATGCTGACCAGATATCCTAACCCTAATCTAGTCCCGTTTGCCAGTACTTGGCCTGCATTCCTCTAAACTTTTCCTATTCATATATCCGTCCAAATGCCTTTTAAATGCTGTAATTGTACCAACCTCCACCATTTCCTCTGGCAGCTCATTTCATAAGCCCGCCACCTTCTGCGTGAAAAAGTTGCCCCTTAGTTCCCTTTTATGTCTTTCCCCTCTCACCATAAATCTATGCCTTCTAATTCTGGACTCCCCACCCCCAGGAACTTTGTCTATTTCTCTTATCCATGCCTCTCATGATTTTATAAACCTCTATAAGATAACCCCTCAGCCTCCGATGCTCCAGGGAAAACAGCCCTTCGCCTATTCAACCTCTCCCTATAGCTCAAATCCTCCAATCATGGGAACATCCTTGTAAATCTTTACTGAACCCTTTCAAGTTTCACAACATCTTTCCGATAGGAAAAAGACCAGAATTGCATGTAGTATTCCAAAAGTGACCTAACCAATGTCCTGTACAGCTGCAACATGACCTCCCAAGACCTATACACAATGCTGTGACCAATAAAGGAAAGTGTACCAACCCCATCTTTTTCAATGATCATCATTGTTTGCAACCTCTGATTTTCATGTGTTCCATAAATTGAAATAATTGTGTAATGCTTGCTTAAACAGATTTATTGATTACCTCGATCAGCCTATTTAGACTTTCAATTAGTTTTCAGTTCTGGTATCACCCTTGTGAATCATCTTTGCACTTTATCCATGCTTTTATACAGTTTTTAATAATGTGAAGATCAGAACTTGTTTACAGTACTTCAAGTTACCTCGGAATTGCAAATTTCTGGATTGAAATTTTATTTCAGAGTTTGAGCATAAAAATCAAGACTTGTGTTGCACGTTAGTGCTAAGGAGTTGCTGCACGGTCAAATATACTGTCTTCTGGGTGAAATTGAAAGATCCTGTTGCGTTATTTTGAAGACGAGCTGGGAGCTTATCTCTGGTGTTCCAGCCAGTCTTTTATCTCTCAAAATATCACAAAACAGATGATTGGCCATTATCATATAACACAATTCAGTGCGAATTCGTTGTCATGGTTCCTATATAACAACATTGACTGCAATTAAAAGGCACTTTATTGACTGTAAAGCACTTTTGACATAAGTGGTTGTGAAATGTGCTATATAAATTCTAGTCTTTTGAATACCCCTGGTCTGCTTTTCAGTTATGATTTTCTAGAAATCAGCAGCAATGCTTGGTTTGTTTTTAAATGGCCTCACTAAACTGTCTTGTTGTTTTCAGTGACTTGTATATCTGTATTCCTTATCTCCTTTGCCTATCTTATTATCTAAGAAGTGTGTGTGTTTGCTTTTTGAGAAGCTTACTTCCCACAGTCAAAAGTTCAAAGAAAGCTATATACTTCATTGGTGATAGTACAAAGAACAGTACTGCCCTCCAGTTTGAGAACAAGAGTATTTATTTGGGACAGTAACCAAATAAACTGGGCATCTCAGTTATGGAAAGAACTCTATTTTGTATTGGGATGAACAATAACTGTATTTTTCCCAAAATCATTTTAAAACGCTATCAAGTATAAAGCTAACTTGATTTTCCTTTTTGAAATTGACAGATTCATCCAGCAAAAATTAGAGCGAGCCACGCCTGCTGAACGCCAGATGGTTTTCAGTGAGATCCTGCAAGCAGCATATCAGTTAATGACCGATGTATTTGGAAATTATGTAATACAAAAATTCTTTGAGGTAATTATATTTTCTGATATGTTACATGAAAATTAGACACACATCTTCAATGCAAGAGAGCTACCTCTGAGAATGTGCATCACCATCCTACATCACCAGTGCAACCTCTCCCATATGCATCATTCCCTACTTAATGAAAAGGCACAAACCCTATAGCACACCATCTGTAGTAGAAGGAAAGGTTTAGCAAGTAGGTTGGTTTGAAGCTGGGCATAGTTATATCGTGAAATATTTGCCATATCCTGAGAACAAGTCAAATTCAGGGGAGACCAGATTTGCGGCACATCTTTTGTTGTACTGAAAAACTTATTAGACAGCATTGCAGCCCTTCGAGATATTGGGGCCAAACTTGTATATTTTAGCTTGACTTGAGACCTAACTGATTTATTTTAATATTTTCAGTTTGGAAGCTTGGATCAGAAACTAGCTTTAGCTCAGCGAATTCGTGGCCATGTTTTACCCTTGGCCCTACAGATGTATGGTTGTCGTGTTATTCAGAAGGCATTAGAATCCATATCAGCAGACCAGCAGGTAATTGTAAGTTTGAATAGATTTTTCTATACATTAATTATTAATAGAAAATTGAATAAATAATTATGCAGACATATTATTGTTTCAGTGTTTTTCCAATGAATTAAATTTGTAGGTTTTAACAGTTCTCTCCTCAATGCAGAATGATATGGTAAAGGAGCTGGATGGTCACGTTTTAAAATGTGTTAAGGATCAAAATGGAAACCACGTTGTTCAAAAGTGCATAGAGTGTGTACAACCTCAATCACTCCAGTTCATTATTGATGCTTTTAAAGGACAGGTGAGCACTTGTCGTTGCTTTATGCCCACAGTTGCCAACCTCATAAGCAAGGGAAACCATACCACATTGAAAACTATTTCATCTATGATTGGAAAATGTAATTTCAAATGTTCAGTTTTATACTTGAGAATGATGGTGGCATTAACAAACTTCTCTAACACTTCGCAATTGCATGCATTTCCAGGTATTGAGCTGTGGAGTAAAATGGCTTTTTTTCAGTGGAATTAGAAAATGTATTGGGAAACTTCTCATTGTAGATGACCGGGCTAGACACGCGAAGCATGAAAATAGGATGTGACACAAAAGTCAGGTTAATAGGACAAATGAGAACCAGGCTGAAAAAGTTCGGAGGAGAAATGGAAAATGAAATCAGGCAGGCAATGAAACTGGTAGCAAAAAGGAATCTAAAATTGTTCTATAGATACATAAATAAGAACAGAATAGAAAGAGGATGGATAAGGCTAATTAGAGAGCAAACGAAGGATCTACTCATGGACTAGTGAGTCCTTTGCATCTGTCTTCAAGAATGATGATGATGATGATGATGCTGAAGTCATAGTGAACTGCGTGGGCTAAAAACTGACAATGGAAGTGTTGGAAAGGCTGGCTGTAGCAGAACCAGCTGGAATCCATCCAAGGATACTGAGGGAAGTGAGGCTGAACATTGCAAAGGGACTGACCATAATCTCTGACTCCTCCTTGAATATGAGAAGGGTGCCAGAGGACTGGCAAAATTATAAATCACACCCTTATTGGAAAAAGGATGTAAGGATAAACATAACAATTCAAGTATGCATGTTTAACCACATTGGGGCAAAAACTTACAGACAATAACCCAGTGCAGAATTAAACATTAACAGTGGAATAATTAAGGAAAGTCAGCATGGATTTGCTCATATGAAATTATGTTCAACAACTAGATTTAGTTTTTGAAAAGTTAAGTGACTGCTGATGTGCATATGGAGTTTCAAAAAAGCTTTTGATAAAGTGCCACATAAGTAGACTTGATAGCAAAGTTGAACTCGACAAAATAAGCCGAAATGACAACTTTGGTATAAAATTGACTTGGTAGTAAACAGTTAATTTCTAGACTGGGGGGAGGTGTACATTGTGGGGGATCCCTGGGATATAGCATTAGAATCACTGCATTTCTTGAGCTATATTAACATCTTGACCATGCAGGATATAATCTAAAAATTAACAGATAACACAAAACTTGCAAACATTATGAAGTCTGAGTAGGATATTGATAGACTTGTGACAAATGAAATTCAATATGGAGAAGTTTGAAGTACATTTTTGTAAGAATGAGGAAAGAGTACAATTCTGAAGGACTTGCAGGAACTGCAAGACTTAGTGATACGTGTATGCACAAATCTTTGAAGATGACAGGGCAACATGAGGAAGTGGTTAAAAAGACATAGCTTTGCCTTTATAAGTAGGTGTATACTGTACAAGGGCTCATGTTATGCTAACCCATTATGTAGACTCTGATTCAGCCTCAGATGCAGTATTGTATTCATACTGGGAAGGGTGTATAGGCTTTAAAAGGGCACAGAAAAGATTTGCTCGAGGTATTGATTTAAGAGGAAGCAGAGTTGTTCTACTGAGAGAAGAGAGTGTTGAGAGTAGATTTGGTGTCTGTGTCAAAATCATGAGTGACCTAAGAGTAGATTATGGGAAACTATTTCTATTAATCAAATGGCTTAGAGCCAGAGAACACAAAATTAAAGTGTTGGCAAAAGAACCAACAGTGATGTGAAAAACACTTTTTCACACACCAGGTAGTTAGAATCTGGAATGCATTGCTTAACATTGTTGTGGTGCCAGACTGTGTCGTGGATTTGAAAGAGGAATTGTAAAGCACTTAATAAGAACAAATTTGCTGTTCTGCAGGAAAAGGACAAGGGAATGAACTGGGCAGGTTACTGTTGCGTAGAGCGAGTGTGCACAAAAGACGCTGAAAGACAGCTTCCTGTGATTTAGCAATTCCAAGATTACTCCTAAAAGCAAATTTTTCAAAACGTTGTTCCAGTTAGGAATCTCATTTGCTGTGATTCTAACAACATGTCCTACACCCCATGAAGAATAATGGTTCAAGAAAGCTCTTTGCCACGACCACCTCCAGGTCATTGGGGATGGGCAATAAATGCTGACATTGCCAGTCATGCCTTCCACCTCAGTCACAATGCAAGATCAAATCAGAATAACTATTTTCCCATCATTTTGGTAGAGTGTCACAAATCATAGAAGGATACAACTGAATGAAAACAACCTTTGAAATAAGGAGAACAGCCCCAGTCTGTCCAATCTGGCTTTATAAGTGAAAGCTCTCCAAATTAGACAGCAGCATGGTAAATCTCCTCTCTATCCACTCCACACCTCTCCTATAATGCAAATTCCAGAACTGCACAGTGTGTTTCTAGCCTAATTAACGTTTCATACAGTTCCAGCATAACCTTCCTCCTCAGCTAATAAACTCAAGTATAACACATACCTCCTTCACCATTTTATCCACCTGTCCTGATACTGTAAGGGACCAGTGAGCATACACACTAAGGTCCTTCTGATCATTGGTACTTCTCTGAGTCCTACCGTTCATTCCTGCCTGCAAAATATCCAATGATAATTACTGGCTGGTTCTTAGAAGTCAATTTTGTATCCATGAGTCATGATTCTTTTCTCAGTCTGTTGTGTGTCACTGTATTTGAATATCTTTTGAAAGTCCATATGCACCTTATCAACAACATTCCCTTCATTAACTCTTCCTTTTGTCACTTCAAAACATTTTGGCAAGTTAGTTAAATACAAGTTTCTCTTTGGAAATCCAAACTGGCTCTGTCTATACTTTTCTCTACTTCTAATCATTGTTTCTAGAAGCTTCTCCCCCACTGAAGTTGAAGCTAATAGATATATAAAGCCCAACTGTTCCTGCAGCATTAAACTTACCATTCCATTCATATTGCTGCTCTTCATACTTCCTACCAAAATGTATAATTAACTTTTCTCCATGTTAAATTTCATCCATCGTATAAATTAGGAGAAAGTGAGGACTGCAGATGCTGGAGATCAGAGCTTAAAAATGTGTTGCTGGAAAAGCGCAGCAGGTCAGGCAGCATCAAAGGAACCGGAGAATTGACATTTCAGGCATAAGCCCTTCTTCATATAAATGCTTAGTTCACAAGTTTGTATCTTCTGCAAACTTCAAATTTATACTCATTATATTCAAACTCAGGCCAATAGTTCACATCAAGCAGAGCAGTGGAGAACACCAGTCTCTCTGTTTCTCCACCTAAAAATGAGCAGTTATCATTACTCTACCTTATGTCCTTTAAAAAGCAGTATTCATGTTGCTACTGTCCTTCAATCTGGCAGGTTTTAATTTTGCTATCAAGTTTGTTATTTGCAGAACTTGCTACCAAATACCTTTTAAAAGTCCATAGCCATAGCATCAGTGATGCCACCCACTTCAGCCCCATCTGTTATTTTGACAGGGACCTTAATCATGCTAATCAAGCATAATTTGCCTTCAGGATGAATTTGTTAATTTTGACTTTTTTTAGCCATAATTTTTCAAATGGCTAATTAATTTTGTCATTAATAGTTAACTATAGAGGTTTTCGTAGTCTTTGCATTAAGCCGGCAGGTTTGTAATTGAAAGATTTATCTGTTTCCTTTTATTGAGAAAAGGTGTGACGTTTGTAGTTCTCCAGCCCTTGGGCAGCTGTCTCTGAATCTGTCTCTGTCTCTCTCTGTCATGCTTTCTGTCTGTCACACACGTACTGTCTGTCTCTCTGATACTTTCTCTCTGTTGCACGACCGCCCTCTGAGTTGCTCGCCTGCTCCTCCCTGTCGCGCACTCAACCACCACCACCATCTCTCTTTCTTCCCCCCCCCCCGCATCTCTGTCTGTGTGTCTGTATCCCTCTCCCTCCCCTTTTCCCAACACCATCTCATTCCTTGGAGGATTGGAAAGTTGTGATCTGAGCCTCTGAAATTTTCACCTATACTTTCCTCACTAATTTAGGATGTATCCCTTCTTGCCAACTAACTTTTCTACTTTGAGGACTGTAAATCTTTTATATACTGTACTGCTTTTATCAATGAATAGAATAGGTTCTAAAGAAACACTTTGCCTTGCCCATACAATTGTAACAGCATGAGATTTGAATGATGGTTAGGGTTGGATGATCTAGTAGAACATTGCTATAAAGTGAATAATGTCAAATCACAAATGATAAACTGGATTTAGATGAAGTTGAGGTAGCATTTGGGAAACAAAGTGCATGCGTGTCCTGTAGTAGTATTTTACGCACACTACATTTGAAGTACAGACACTGTAATGGAGAGACGTCATAAATAAAAACAGAAAATCCTGGAAATACTTCTGGCGGGGAGAGGCGGAGTTATTATTTCACGTCTGTGCTTCTTCTTCATTATTTCCCAGAATTAACTCTGTCCTGGACTGTTGTTTTTCCCTGTTATCTTAAAGGAGGTTTCATGAAGTAATTATCTAATTTCTAAAATTTTAATTTTTCCCCCCCCAACAGCAAAGTCTTGTTTCCTCAGGAACTTATGATTATTTTGTGATAAATTCCAGGTTTTTGTTTTGTCAACTCATCCTTATGGTTGTCGGGTTATTCAGCGTATTTTGGAGCACTGTACTCCTGATCAGACTCTTCCAATCCTGGAGGAATTGCATCAACACACTGAGCAGTTAGTGCAGGTAAGGTGAACAAATAACAGATGACCAAAACACAGCATGAATCCATTCAATCTATACCTTTCATTATAAACAAGGCTGACAAAATAATCGAATTTTGCTTCAATAGCAAAGGATTTTGGAATCCTAGTCAATGTTTTGAGATCATGTTCTACAGTTCTGTCCATTTGGAATTTGAGTATTGATGGCAAATTAAATTTTATTCTCATTTTTCAATTATTTTTATTAATTGTTGTTGATCAGTTCTGAGGATCACATTCTTTAATATTAATTATGTATCTATGTTAAAAACAACAAACCATGGCCTTGGTTATAATTATATGTGTACTGCATAGGATTTCTGCCATTTGCATTACAATATGTACAGCATACTGAACGCATTTGTGTTTAGGAAAGGGAGCCTTGTATTTTGCACTTTCTGACATAACATGCACTACTTATAATCACCACCGACATCATCCATCCATTGTCTTTAACTCAAACTGTCTGCTTACCTGTGCAGAGTGCTCACCGTGACATGGTGCCAGTCATCTTTTAAGAAACAAAGTAAGTGATTTTTAAAAAAAGGAAAATACACAATATACAATGCTTAAAACATGATCAGTAATAATTTGCTAACATATATGCACATTTTTGTTTTGACTTAGACATGCACTTGTAGTATGGGTATATATCTATATTAATCTTTAACAGAATTGCTCAGGGCATGTTCTGTTTACCCACTCTGGGACTTAACGCACTTTAGTTACTGGGGAAGTGCAAACAAAAGGCTGGCACGGTGGCTCAGTGGTTAGCACTGCTGCCTCACCGCCAGGGTCCCAGGTTCGATTCCAGCCTTGGGCAACTGTCTATGTGGAGTTTGCATATTCTCCCAATGTTTACGTGGTTTTCCTCCGGGTGCTCCTGTTTCCTCCCACATTCCAAGGATGTGCAGGTCAGGTGAATTGGCCATGCTAAAATGTTCATAGTGTTAGATGCATTAGCCAGACAGAAATGGGTCTGGGTGGGTTACTCTTCGGCGGGTCGGTGTTTAGATTAGATTAGATTAGATTAGATTAGATTACAGTGTGGAAACAGGCCCTTCGGCCCAACAAGTCCACACCGACCCGCCGAAGCGAAACCCAACCGTACCCCTACATTTACCCCTTACCTAACACTATGGGCAATTTAGTATGGCCAATTCACCTGACCCTGCACATCTTTGTGATGTGGGAGGAAACCGGAGCACCCGGAGGAAACCCACGCAGACACGGGGAGAACGTGCAAACTCCACACAGTCAGTCGCCTGAGGCGGGAATTGAACCCGGATCTCTGGCGCTGTGAGGCAGCAGTGCTAACCACTGTGCCACCGTGCCGCCCGTGTTGTTGGGCCAAAGGGCCTGTTTCCACACTAGGGAATCTAATAAACCTAAATGGAATGCACAAGATGGTTGCATAAATAAAAATTAATACAGACAAGGAAATGACTAATCTAGAATTATTAAATAGAGATTAGAGGGAAAAAAACCACAAAGAAAATTGAGAGAAACGGTTCATGAAAAGTAAGGAAGACTCTTTAATATATACATCCTAAAATAATGCAAAATATAGCTTCCTGCGATATGTTACATCTTAATTTAGTTTTGGAAAATGAAAATTTGGAACCCTTAAGTGGGCTCTGTAACACAGATTTCATACAAATAACAACAATTGTTTTGCAAGCAAGTTAAAATGATAAGGAAAGATTTGGAATATCATTATTGAACCCTTTCAAACTTCTGCAGACATGTGATATCCTGACAGCAGCACAAAGCAAAGAAAAACACAAACCCAATCAAGGATGTTTTAAGCAATAACCTTTCAAAAATTCATTTTTGCCTTCCACAGCCATTCATAATTGCCCTGAGCTAATATTGACAGCACAAGCGTTGACTCTTAATCCAACTATATCAGTCCCAGCCATAAACTGAGTACAGCTCCTCCCTGAAGATATATATAAAGTCAACACGCTTAATGAGCCAGCAGTGTATTTCAGAGTCTTTCCATCCGAGTAAAGCCACCTGCTCATCTAGTCTATTCCAGTTCTTGTATAGCCATAATGTGGAGGTTCCTGTGTTGGACTGGGGTGTACAAAGTTAAAAATCACACAATAGGTTATAGTCCAACAGGTTTATTTGGAAGTACAAGCTTTCGTAGCACTTCTACCTGATGGAGGAGCAGCGTTTCAAAATCTTATACACCCAAATAAACCTGTTGGAACTATAACCTGGTGTTGTGTGATTTTTAACTCTTCTTCAAAAGCATTTTAATTTTCTTTTTATTCTGTGACAAACTATTTTGAACGAGTGAGAAATTGATGTCAACCCTTTGGAGATCGGAGAGGTGCTAAGTGAATGTTTCTCATCGGTTTTCACTCAGGAAAAGGAGAATATTGTAAAGGAGAAGAATGAGATACGAGATATTAGACTAGAATGGATTGAGGTTAGTTACGAAGGAATGAAAGTAGACAAGTCCCTTGGGCCGGATGGGGTTTTTCCGAGGATTCTTTGGGAAGCTAGGGAGGAGATAGCAGAGCGTTTGGCTTTGATATTTGAGTTGTCATTGTCTACAGGTTTAGTACCAGAGGACTGGAGGATTGTAAATGTGCCTTTGTTCAAAAAGGGCAGTAGAGATGACCCAGGTAATTATAGACCAGTGAGCCTTACTTCTGTTGTAGGAAACGTTTTGGAAAGGATTAGAAGAGATAGGATTAATAATCATCTAGCAAGTAACAATTTGATTTCAGATAATCAACATGGTTTCATGAAGGGTAGGTCGTATCTTATAAATCTGAGTTTTTTGAGGTGGTATATATGGACTTCAGTAAAGCCTTTGATAAGGCTCACATGGTAGGCTGTTGGAGAAAATGCAGAGGCATGGGATTGAGGGTAATTTAGCAGTTTGGATTAGAAACTGGCTTTCTGAAAGAAAGCAGCGAGTGGTGGTTGATGGAAAATATTCAGCGTGGAGTCCAGTTACTAGTAGTGTGCCAAAAGGATCTGTTTTGGGACCACTGCTGTTTGTCATTTTTATAAATGACTTAGGCGCAGGCATTGGTGGATGGATTAGTAAATTTGCAGATGACACTAAAGTCGGTAGAATAGTGGACAGTTTGGAAAAACATTACAGGTTGCAGGGGACTTGGATAAACTGCAGAATTGGGCTGAGAGGTGGTAAATGTTCAATGCAGCTAAATGTGAGGTGATTCTGTGTCAGTGGAAAGATTTTTGGTAGTGTGGATGTGCAGAGGGATCTTGGAGTCCATATACATCCCTGAAATTTGCCACCCAGGTTGATAGTGCTGTTAAGAAGGCATACAGTGTGTTAGGTTTCATTGGTAGAGGGATTGAGTTCCGGAGGCACAATATCGTGCTGCAACTATACAAAACGCTAGTATGGCCGCACTTAGAATATTATGTACAGTTCTGGCTGCCATATTTCGGGAAGGGTGTGGAAGCATTGGAAAAGATGCAGACGAGATTTACCAGGATGTTGCCTGGTGTGGAGGGAAGGTCTTGTGAGGAAAGGCTGAGAGACTTGGGTCTGTTCTTATTGGAGAGAAGGCTAAGAGGGGATTTAATAGAGACATACAAGATGATCAGAGAATTAGGGTAGACAGTGAAAATCCTTTTTTGCTAGGATGATGATGTCAGCTTGTGCAAGGGGTGATAGATTTAAGACAGATATCAGAGGCAGGTTCTCAGAGTGGTAAAGGTGTGGAATGCCCTACCTGCCAATGTAGTTAACTCAACCACATTAGGGAGATTTAAACAATTCTTGAATACGCACATGGATGATGATGGGATAGTGTAGGGGTCGAGCTGAGAATAGTCCACAGGTCGGCGCAACATTGAGGGCCGAAGGGCCTGTTCTGCACTGTATTGTTATATGTTCTGATTCAAGTATGACGCCTGGTCCTCTCTAACCTATCAATAGATGTATATTGCAGCTCTTTCACTGTTTTCTTACTCAGTCAGTTGCAAACTTGTGCTGCTGTGAAGTAAATATGCAGTTCTTTTAAGACTATATGAGTATTCAGAAGTCTTAGGAATTATTCTTTTTAACCTTCTCTCAGGCCACTATTATGGAAAAGGTGTTGCACTACTTGAGAAATGATCTAACCAATGGCCTGTATGATGGACAAATGGTTTGTTCTTATAAAATATTTATTAGTGAGCAAAGAATAAAATGTGTTTAAAATTAAGTGACACTAGAAATTTTCTCTATTTATTTCTAAAGTTCCTTTTTTTTTGTGTAATTAGGATCAATACGGAAATTATGTCATCCAGCATGTTTTGGAGCATGGGCGTGCTGAAGATAAGAGTAAGATTGTTGCTGAGATAAGGGGAAAGGTTCTTGCTCTAAGTCAGCATAAATTTGCCAGGTATAAGAATTTGCATTTCCTGTAGAAGTTTGCTTCTGAGCCATATTAATAGTAGAAAAGTGTTCCTTCCTTTCTTTAATTGAGGATAGACTTATTTTTTATGCACTCGTGGAACCTGAGCATCACTGGCTAGCTAGCATTTACTGCCCATGCCTAGTTGACTTTGAACTCAGTGGCTTGCTAGGCCATTTTAGAGAACAGTTGAGAGTCAGCTACATTGCTGTGGGTGTGGAGTCAAATGTAAGCCCGACCAAACAAGGTGACGATGGCAGATTTCCTTCCTTGAAGGATGTTAGTGAACCAGATGGGTTTTTACAACAATTGACAATGGTTTCATGGTCATCAATAAATTCTTAATTCCAGATTATTTTTAAATTCAGATTCCACCATCGGCCATAGTGGGATTTGAACTCGAGTTACCAGAAAATTAAGTTTCTGGATTAATAACTCTGGTGATAATACTGCTACAGTCATTGCCTCCCCAAGAATTGAGTAATTCTTCTTGGGGGAAAAAAAGGTTTTAACAAATACAAGCGGTTAGAGCTGATGGTCTTGTAAACATACAGCCAAAGTAAGGTTAAATTATGCAAGTGTATCTTAGACATTTTTTATTAAATATTCCCCTATTTTCCACTGTAATTTAAATTTTTTTGATATGTTTTTCTCTGTTCTGCATGCCATAAAATAAGGATATAAGAATCCCCTCACTTTGTGATACTGATTAATCCTGTTTTTCAGCAATGTTGTTGAGAAGTGTGTCACCCATGCCTCTCGTGCTGAACGTGCTTTATTGATTGATGAGATCTGCTGCCAGAACGATGGTCCCCATAGTGCCTTATACACGATGATGAAAGATCAATACGCCAACTATGTCGTTCAGAAAATGATTGATGTAGCAGAACCCGCACAGCGTAAAATTATTATGCATAAGGTATATTTTATTGTTGCACAACTCTGAAGTTAATTGCTACTTAATGCACAAGCCCAATGGCTAAAGTAGCAAAATACAAATTGTCACCAATATAATGAGTTAATTATTTTACGAAAATAAAACAGGATTGTGGATGCTGGAAATCTGAAACAAAAACAAAAGTTGCTGGAGAAACTCAGCATCTGGAGAGAAAGCAGAGTTGTTGTGGTTCTGTTCGCCGAGCTGGGAATTTGTGTTGCAGATATTTCGTCCCCTGTCTAGGTGACATCCTCAGTGCTTGGGAGCCTCCTGTGAAGCACTTCTGTGTTGTTTCCTCTGTGGTTTGTCTCTGCCGCTCCCGGTTGTCAGTTCCAGCTGTCCGCTGCAGTGGCCGGTATATTGGGTCTAGGTCGATGTGTTTGTTGATAGAATCTGTGGATGAGTGCCATGCCTCTAGGAATTCCCTGGCTGTTCTCTGTTTGGCTTGTCCTATAATAGTAGTGTTGTCCCAGTCGAACTCGTGTTGCTTGTCATCTGTTTGTGTGGCTACCAAAGCAGAGTTAATGTCTTGAGTCTAGTCACATTTCTTAAGATGTAGGTTTGCTTGCTGAGCTGGAAAGTTCATTTTCAGATGTTTCATCACCATACCAGGTAACATCTTCAGTGAGCCTCCGGATGTTACCCAGTATGGTGACAAAATGTCCGAAAACAAACCACCTAGCTCAGCGAGCGAACCTCAACCTGAGCTACAAATCTTCTCAAAACTTGCTAACCCTTCAGAGCTATTCTGAAGAAAGGTCACAAGATTAAAGACAGTAACTCTGCTTTAGGTCCACGGATGCTCCACTGCTTAGTTGCTCCAGCAGTTGCTGTTCTTGCAATTATTTGACTGCCTAGACAAAGAGTAGGCAGTGTAGGCTGATTATTTTAAGAGTGCATTGCTTAAATTGTGTTCCTATAATCAAGGCACCATTCTGTTAGAATGAACAAGCCTTGCAAATAGTTATAGAATCTTCAAAGGCTGAACCTCACTGTTTTCTAATTCTGTATTCTTCCTTCGAATAGAGGATAAAGTTTATTTTTCATTTAATCTTAAAAGAAAGATGCAACCATAAACACAGTTAATCTCTGTTAAAATTAACAAAAGAGGTAAATTTAATGTTTGAACCCAAAGTAAGCACTTCCCTTTAATGCAATCACAATCATTAATGAATTACTTTAAAAGAAGTTTCCAATTTTTTTTTTACCTGTTTGTTTGTATGCAGATTCGACCTCACATTACAACCCTGCGGAAATACACTTATGGAAAACATATCTTAGCCAAACTGGAAAAATATTACATGAAGAACAGCACTGATCTGGGGCCAATTGGAGGACCACCAAATGGAATGTTGTAAATTAATTGATGTGCACAGAAAAACTGTTGAAAGCTATTCTGCTTAAATATTGGGTGTGCCAGATCAGATAGACTTCAAACACAACTTAACTTTTAATTATTGCAAACTGTCTTTTTCTTTTTCCATTAATTATGAATTGTGTATTTTACCAAACAACTCTACTTCCACAAATAAATATGCCCCAAGTTTTTATGCATTTTGTTTCTCCTTAAAGTACCTTTGCTGGAAGTTTATTCAAAAACCAGTAGCAAAATATAGAATATATGACTTTAATGTAATATTTATGAAACTAATTTGTGTTTTGTAAAATAAATCTTGGAAAGAGCAAAGAGTTTTTAGTCTGTAAATTAATCACTCTGATAGTTTTAAGTAGTTGTGCATATCAAAGTTCTCAGGTCCAGTAGATTTAAACTTTGAGGAGAAGCTGCTTGAAATACCACATTAAACAATGTTTGTTATTTAATTAAAGTTAAGTTGTGTTTCAGCAAGTTATTTTTTGCAACAGTATTGAAATAGCACAACAGTTATGGTCTGTTAAAATTGTAATTCAGGGAAGGTTTAAATGACAGGCTGATGTGTAATGTAACTCCAGATGTTTACTTGGAGATGTCAATACTCAATAGGTTTTATTTTTTGAATGAAACACTGCCCCGATTTTCTATTTCAGTGCTGTATAGAAATGTTGTACATACATATGTATTTAACTATTGTACAAGGGGGCAGTAAGGAATCATGATGGTACACAAACCTAAATATACAAATTGTCTGAAAAGTTTTTTTTTGCTAGATTTGGCTTTTCAGTCTATTTTGCAAAGAGTTGAGGGGAATTTGTATTTTTGCATACCTAAATTAAGAACGTTTATGAAGGTGTGGTGTTTATAGTTTTACTTTCTCGATTTAAGGATTTGGCGATCTTGAGCAGATTTGAATATTAAGGGGCCATTGAAGAGTAAACTTGATATCTCACCATAACGCATGCAAAATTAATTAAGTAGACTTTGTTTTGCTATAAATATGTAGTGTATACGTGTAGACTTTGCAATTTATAGGTGTAAGTTTACAGTTTGAAAAATTAAGATTTATTGTTTGTGTTTAATTACATGCTTGACTAACTTAGTAATGCATAGTTTGGTTGTACAGTTGTACATTTGTAAACCTGATGCTGTAAATGTTAAAATGTCTTTTACCCTTCAAAAAAGTTTGCATTTTAGTATATATTCACTTACTCCTTTGCCCTAGCATAGTGTTGTATAATGTAAATTTCTTTTAATCAAGATTTTTAAAAAATTGTATCTTTATATGGCTTAAAAATTAAACTTGTCTTCTTTTATCAATTAGGACAGTAGGTTCTGTTTATAAGTGTAACTGTTGAAATTCTGTTAATATGGTAATTTTTGAAAACTTTGCAGGTGTAATGTGTAAGTAAAAGTTGTTTGTAGTCAAATTGAAAAGTTTGGACTAAAACATGTAGTTACCATGGAAACCAGATGTTCTGTCCATCTCTTAAAAGTGACATGATCTTTTTTGTACAGAAGAATACTGTATTTTGGAATTGTCTTACCTAAATGTACGTGGAAGTATGTATGATATTGTCAATTTTTTTCATTTGAACATAAGGTTGTAACACTACAAATAGATGATGTACATTTTACAGGAGGCCTTATGTACATTTCCTGATGACATTTGCAGGCAGAATTGTAACCATATGTGTGTAATTAACAGTTATTTGTATTCTTTTCCTCTGGAAATATTTTGAAATATGCTTTGTATATTCAGTTCCTGAAAGATAAAAGATTGTGCATTGTATTTTGATCCTCGAAAGTCAGTATTTTGTATAAACAGAATGGCTTGTGGATTTGGAACAATCTGAAATTATTTATCTTGAGACCTTTGCACGTGATGTCCTTAGCATTGAAGAGATAAAAGTTGTTTGTATTAGGGCTGTGCAGTCAGATGTTTTTTAATGAACTAAAGCATCAGTGAATTTAAATTATTCAATGCTATAAAGCTTCCATATTTTGAGTATTTTATATTAATTTGTGCATTTTTTTCCCTGCTATATCATCTAGCTTTTTCAATCTGATATTAAGTGGTACAGTGGCACTTGACTTGCCATTTTTCAAATTGTTTGGCAGTATTTATATCTTCCAAGAACTGCAAAAAGTGTATCATCAGGAAAGATCATTTTGGCCATGTTTGGCTGTTAACCTACTGTATACATTAAAGCCAGTAGGTTGGTTTTGGCACGGCCCTAGTTTCCATGGCAACTGTTTATTTGTTGTGTAAAGGAGGTCGCTTTGTGAGATTGTACTCTGGTTTTAGCTTGAGAAGTGGAGTTTGGGTGAAAATGCAGATCAAGAAATTTAAAATTAGCATTGATAACAAATGGAACAAAACCACTAGGTATTTTACTGATATTTCCTGAAATATGAATTGTTGCTGGACCATTTTTATCTTGTGTTTAATCAGGTCTGCCACCTGACTCCTTGGCAATTAAGATGGAGTAATGTTATATTCATTTATTTGTATATGCTGTATACAAAAAGAAAAAAAAGTGTGAATAACATATGAAATAAACCTGTTGTGTTTTCTGTAGTAAAATATGCCTTTTAATCTTTAATAGTGTCTTGGGTGGCACAATGGCTCACTGGTTAGCACTGCTGTCTCACAGCACCAGGAATCTGGGTTCATTTCCACCCTTGGGCGATTGTCTTTGTAGAGTTTGTACGTTCTCCCCGTTTCTGTGTGGGTTACCTCTGTGTGCTCAGGTTTCCTTATGCAGTCCAAAGATGTGCGGGTTAGGTGGATCAGCCATGCTAAATTGCCGTAGCCTGCATGTCCCTGGACACGAAGTGGATTATCTATGGGAAATGCAGGGTGATGGGGAGGAGTTGAGTCTGGGTGGGATGCTGTTCGGAGGGTCAGTGTGGACTTGATGGGCCTAATGATTTAATTCCACACTGTAGAGATTCTATGATTTTTCTTTGCGTTTTATTTTTAATTCACTCATGTCGCTGGTTTGTCTGCTTTTATTTCCTGTCTCTAGTTGCCCTTAAGAGGTTGTGGTGAGCTGCCTTCTTGAACACTGCAATCCATGTGCTGTAGGTTGACCCACAATATTGCTAAAGGGGGTGTTCTAAGATTTGACCCAGCAACACTGAAGGAATGGTGATATATTTCCAGATCAGGATAGTGAGTGGCTTGGAGGGAACTTGGAGTGGTGTATCAAGTCATTGTCCTTCTAGATGGAAGTGATGGTATATTTGGGAAGTCCTATCTAGGAATTGTTGGCAAATTTTTGTAGGGAATTTTGCAGATATTATACCCGGCTGCTCTTGAGTGCTGGTGGGGGATGTGGTGCTATTTAAGCAGGCTGCTTTGTCCTGGTGTCAAGCCTCTTGCATGTTGTTGGAGTTGCATCCATCCAGGCAAGTAGGGAGTATTCCATCATATTCTTGTATTTTCTAGATGGTGTGCAGACTTTGGGGAGTTAGGAGTTGAGGTATTCCTAGCATCTATCGGGAATTAACAGTGAGAGTGTAAGGGAGGGTTTTGCAAGAGGTGTGTGTGTATTGGGGATGAAGGACTAAGTACAATGTGTGTTTGGGAGGTGTTAAGGGATGAACTTCGTGAAGCAATATAGAAAGTTTTGTTGAAGCTATATGCATATAATAAATTGTGCTTTTCATTTGCATACTATTACAGAAATATAAATATCTTGTGTTTTCTGGCATCTGAGGTCATGTTAGTTTTCAAGAAATTTTTGTATATTCTTTCATGGGGTGCGGGCCTTGCTAGTTATACCAATGCTTGTTGTCTATCCCTAATTGCTGAGTTAAAACGGTGTTACATTGGAATGTAGTTTGTGAAACACTGCATTAGTTTTTTTTGTCTCTTGTACATGATCTAGTAAGATCATGTTCTGTTGGCGTTTTGGGCTTCATTCTGTATTATCTGCACCAACTCTGATTGCTGAAATGCTGAGGTCACTTTGATGCACTGGTTCATAGTCCAGACAAAAATAGAAGATATGCAAAGTACAAACTTGCGTTTCTTCTCACTTGAAGTCTAATAGTTCCACCTATTTGAAAAAGCCTAGCAGCATTTGCCTTCAATTCAGTTCACAAAACAACTAAAATTCCATGAATATTTATCATAAAAGGAATTTTGTCTTTAAGCACCAGTTTTAGACTCTTTGTCTTTAGCCACTCTTCCTTGATTTCTGCTCACACTCTAAATAACAGTCTATAACCTTCAAAAGTCCATACACTTTGAATCTACCAAAAAGAATCGGATGTTTCCTCTATGCTGTATTTCTGTCTCCATCCGGTCACTCTGAACTCCATCCAACAAGTTAAAATCTTTTCCCTAGAGCTAATGTTAGAAAATGTGTTGTGCGAACATAAGAAATTAATAGGCGAAAGTGAGGACTGCAGATACTGGAGATTAGAGTCGAGTCTGTGGTGCTGGAAAAGAGAAGCAGGTCAAGCAGCATCCGAGGAGCAGGAGCCTTTCCTGATGAAGGGTATTTGCCCAAAACGTTGACTCTTCTGCTCTTCGGAGGTGGGGGGAAGGAATGTAGATTTATTTCACGCCACTGTGTCAGTAGGAAATAACACCCATGCTACAATTGTGGATTATGTAAGAGAAGTATGGATTTAGTTCTTAGATAATTGCTGATCTGTGACCTAATATTTACTCCATTTTCTTTAATACATTTCATTAACAAAAATCTGAAGTTTAAATCTCATTGGTAGATGGCAATTGATCTAACATCAAACTCCATATTGCAGAAGAGTTCAAAATTTGACAATCCTTTGCTGAGTAGTTTCCTAACTTCACTCCTGAAGGTCTTGAACACACACAGTGACAGAGTGCACAGCCCTGTCCGTTACGAAGGCTACTCCATGTCAGCCCTTTTGAAATAACACTGGAATACAATAAATAACAGTGAACTTCAATATACTGCAGCTGCAAAAGTTTTGTGTTTACAATTTAATGTTGCAACAATACCTAAATTTTCCACAAGGTGTCAGCGTATCCCTGTAAACACAAAACGTTTGCAGCTGCAGCATCAAGCAGAAACCATTTTTAACTTTGTAAAACCAAAAATCTGCGATTTCTTCAAACTTTTCAATATTTGGGAAAATGCTTGAACACTAATCTTAATTGTATAGATTTAGCAATATCTTCCAGGAAAGCGAACTATTTTAGCACTGAAATTTCAACTAACAATTAAATTTACAACTAAACAAATTACTTTTTAAAATCTGTTTTCAACTTGTCTTGAACTTCAATTCCAGCTGAAAGTGTAAGCAGAAGACGTGTTCATAACAGATGAAACGCTTATGAACTGTAGCTGCATTTGGTGAGCCAGCGGCCATGCCAGTGTAATTCAGAGACAGTAGAATTGAAGAGATGTCACAATAAGGAATAGTCATTGTTGAATCTCTCATCAATGTCTTGGCGGGTTTTCAGTCTAATGACCAGGTGAGATGTGCAATTTGGCTCCCCTCTTTTCAGCCTCCCAGTTTCTAGCAACAAAGATTTATGTTCTCTAGGAGGAATGTAATTAACCCATCTCTATGCTGTCTTTAAGTAGCCATTTACAAGTTTTCTTGAATGAAAGAAAACAGTTTTATTATCCACTAATGCCAAGAGAAACAACAAAGATGCGTTAAACATGCATACAGGTATAGTATTATATAGAGGTAGTATCCGGTGCAAAAAGATGATGAAGGAACATACATGTTGTCATTGTTAACCTGTGAACATGCTTGTTTAGTTGATGTGTTAGCCATCAACAGTAACAAAAATTACAGGCGTTCTTTCTTTAAATTTTTGTTGTCCATAAGACTGCTTTCGTCGTGGTCAAGGCAAAGGTTTTGAAATCCATTAGATTTTATCTGCATAGGTTCAAATCCTGCTGACGATCATTTCTGACATTGTGATTTTTAAATAAGTTTCTGCCCAATTAGTTTCCACTTAAAACACAAGCAAACTTGTTCAAATGTATCCTTTTTTTAAAGTGTCCATTCATTTGTCTACTTCAGTCAGAGATGGCATAATAGTGAACCAAGTTGTTTACAACCTGACTTTCTAAACTAAAATAGCTAATTTGGGAGAGCTTGGGTTTTGGCAGAATATGTAGCTCAATTCCAGTTCATTGTTTGGTCTTGTGTTCTTAAAGGGGTTCCTGTGTTAAAAGGAACTTGGTGAGATAAGCCCAGAGCCTGGTTCCTGTGATAAAGGGATTCAGTCAGATAAACCCAGAGTCTGGATCCTATATTAAAGGGATTCAGCTGGATAAACCCTGAATCCAGATTCTGTTAACCTTGTAGATTGGGAATAAGGTATTGACAAAGGTGGCCACGTTGACAAATTCATAGAATTTGAAGATGGTGTGTGGATCCAAACATGAGACTCTTGGATCTGGTGATGCGTAATGTCAGTGTTGCCTAAGGAATCTTTTATTTTAAGATCATTTATTAAACCTGCCTCATTACACATCACCAGATCAAAAATAGTCTAATTCCTGTGTAGATCCACACCATATTGTTTAACACTATGAATTCTTCCACATGGCTACCTTTGTCAGTATCTTATGCCCAATCTACAAAATGATTAATAGGAACTTGGTGGAGAGTTTATCCAATTGTGAGCCCCTTTAATAAAGGATCCAGACTCTAGGTTTCTGAACTGAATCCCTTTATTGCAAGAACGAGGTTCTGTCCCTTCACAGGAGCTAACTCAAGGCCAGTTTCTTCTGAACAAGAGTTTCCCACAAATTGACATCTATGTTGCATTTCTTGAGAGAGTTCTTGAAACACTTTCTTTGTCCTCCTTTCATTCTAGTGCTGTCCTTGATCTGGGTGAAGATTATTTGCTTTGGTAGTCAGAACTCTGGTTTCCTAAACATGTGGCCAGTGCTGTGGAGTTGGTTTTGGATGATAATGGCCTTGATGCTGGTGCTTTTGGCTCCTTCAAGGATGTTGATGTTAGCATGCATGTCCTCCCAGTTGATGTGAAGAATCCTTCTCAAATAGCATTGATTGGCCTTGAGAGTGTCTATACATTTTCGAAGATTTGGAACCTCATAGAAGTCATCGGTAGGATGACTGTCTTATGCACAAAGATCTTGGTATCAGCACAGATGTTATGGTCATTGAAGACTTGCATCCTTAGGCATACAAAAATGGTACTTGCAGGTTAGATAGGGTGTTGGATCTCCTCACCGCAGGCAAAGATTAAAGGTAAATAGGGAAAGTTTCAAAAATTAACTAAAGATGACCAAAGAATATATCAAGAGGGAGAAAATAAATTGAGGGAAAACAAGTAAGTAATATAAAAGCAATCAGTTAGAGTTTCTTTAAATAGAAAAAAGGAAGAGGGGACTAGCTGCTCATTGACACCGTAGAGAAAGAGGCTGGGGAAGCAGGAAAAGACAAAGGGTTTGAATAAATACTTTCATTCTTTATGGTAGACCACATTAATAGCATTCCAAAATTACTAAATAAGGTATGGGAGGAGGTGGAAGTAAACACAATAATTATCACTACAGCAACAGTACTTGGGAAGCAATGGTGCTAAAAGCCAATAGGTATGTGGACCTGATAGTTGCACCCTAGTATATGAAAGGAAGTAGCTACAAAGATAGTTTACATATTAATGAACTGAAACCTGCAACCCATTCTAAAAAGTGAAAGAATTGACAACAATCTAGGATTGTTCAATATATCATTTCAGTTACATGACACTAATCATTTGCTATAAATTCTGTGTCTTATGGTCCTGCTCCACCTGATGAAGGAGCAGCACTTTGAAAGCTAGTGCTTCCAAATAAATCAGTGGGACTATAGCCTGGTGTTGTGATTTTTGATAAGTTAAAAGCCCATGTATTGATGCAGCAGCATATTATCATGGATGGAGGAGTAACTAACTAATAGAAGTCAAATGGTTTAAATAAAGGGGACCATTTTCAGGATGGCAATGTGTAAATTGTGGAGTGTCACAGAAATCTGTGCTGGGGCCTCAATTGTTTACAATATTTATTAATGGTTTGGATGCAAGGGGTGAATGTATGATCACCAAGTTTATGGAATATGGAAAGTGGGTTGCTAGGCAAGTGGTGAGGATGACACATGCAGTCTCCAGAGGATATGAGTATATTCAATGACCCCTATCTTTACTGCTTTGAGTCAGAACTTCAAAGTCACGCAACCCTCTGAAAGAAATTTCTGCCTTCGAAAGACAACCATCTATTTTAAAACAGTGCACCTTTGTTCTGCACTCTGCTTCAGGATGCAGTATAATTTCGACATCCACCTTGTTAAAACTGTTCCAGATCTTGTATAGTTCACCTTCTAAACTCCTATGGAAAGAAACCCAATTTGTTCAACCTTTCCGTATAAGGCAAATATTCATTCTAGGTATCTATTAATCCTGAGCAACCTGCAATGTATTTACATCAACCTTTCAATAAGGGAGCCAAAACTGCATATACTATTCAAAACATAGGACAAATGTTTAGGATGAGAAGGGAAAGATTTATAAGGAACCTGAGGGGCAACTTTGCAACACAGAGGGTGGTGCAAGACTGGAATAAGCTACCAGATGAAGTAATGGAGACCGATGCAATTACAACATTTAAAAGGCATCTGGGTGCAGAGATGAATAAGGGTTTAAAGGTGAAATGGACCAAATGGTAATAGATCAGTTTAGGATATCTGATAGAGGTGGACGAGTTAGGCCGCATCATTTGTTTCCAAGCTGAATACTCTGTGGATTCATCAATGTTCTGTGTAACTGAAGTCCAAAATGTTACTTTTACGTTCAATTCCTCTCATAACAAAGGACTATTCCATTAGCCTTCTTGACTACATACTTTTTCCGTGTATTAACTTTTTTGTGACTGGTACACTGGAACACTTAGATCCCTCTGCAGATATTCTCTGTCGAGGTAATACTGTGCTTTTATATTCTTCCTGCCACATTTTCACATATTATGCAGAATTTCAGTCCATCAAATTCCAATATATTAAATCAGACAATTGAATTCAAAATTCAGTATATATTTAATAACATTGACAATTTTCACCAGGGATTGAAGTGTACCATGCATATTACCTCATATGTATATACACTGCAAGACACAAGTCAGGAGTGTGATGGAATGCTTACCATTTGTCTGGATGAATGCTGCTCCAACAGTCAAGAAGCTTGACACCACCCAGGACAAAGCTTCTAACTGCTATAAGTCTGCCAGATTGGACCATAGCAAATGGCAACTAGTCAGGTTTCAGGAGATTGAAGGTTGAGAAAGGCCTCCCTCTTGTAGTATTGCATGATTTTAACTGCAGATAGACCAACCAGTTTTGTGCAAATCACAAGCAAATTAGGCAATAATTTGAAGAGGGAATTTTTTTTTTAAGATCTTGTTTCTTGCTTCAAATTCTCCCTTGAAGGTTCTGTCAGAGAGCAGTTGTGAACTCGCAGTGAATATTCACTAAGTTATTGCAGAGACCATCACAGCTAAGTTGGTCTTTCCTCGCCTCAGCTGAGATATTTAATGATGTGGAGGAGCCAGTGTTGGACTGGCATGGACAAAGTTAAAATTTGCACAACACCAGGTTATAGTCCAACAGGTTTATTTGGAAGCACGCATTTTGTGCTTCCAAATAAACCTGTTGGACTATAACCTGGTGTTGTGAGATATTTAATGCAAGACCAAACATAACAGGAAGCCTGTTTGCTTTCCCAATTCTATCTCAGGGATGATCAAATTAGTATTATGGCTGAATCCAGTTAATAGCCTAAACTAAGTTGAGTTGGAAAATTTCCTGGTCTGTATAGTTTGACTAATCACTGTATTAACCAATTTAAGTACAGGGGAAAAATGACTACATCTTTTAAAAAAAAAAATCCATTGTTCTATTTCAAACTAAGTTTGTATTTTTGTCACATGATTAATGGTTACTGCTGAAGTTCAAAAGAGTTGAGGCATGTTCTCACACCCAGTTCAGCTAGGCTGCTAATTCAGAAGCCATCCAGGAGCTGCTGTGAAGTAAAGGCAGGAAATTAGGTGACAGATCTGTGTCCAGAGGGTATGGCTCGTCCTGAGTTCTGTAATGTTTTGTCCCTCGTAAGGCATTCATGAGTCTAAAACAAAGGGTAGTTAACTGAACCTAAATCTCTCACCATAAAGGTAATTTAACACAATATTTTGTTAAGAAGCAATCAACAAGTTGTTTTATAGTGGTGCAAGCAGGAGCTGTAACTATTGTTTGGTTCAATCAGTGCCATGCTAAGAAATCAGCAAAAGCTGATCAACTACATTAAAGGGTTGAGAAAGGCTTCACTCTGGTCTTTCTGAAGTTAAAATACAAATCAATTTTGTGAGAATTACAGAAGCAAATGAGAAAGGAAGTACTTTGGAGAAGAAAAAATTAAAAAAAAGTCTTGCTTCTTAAATGCATGCTGCAGATTCTTCCCAGAAGGTTCAATTAGGTAGCTATTGTAAACTGAGACAGTGAAATGTCATACAGACAACTCTGAATATATGTCTAGTACGTGTAAATTAGACTGCGAGTGAAATCGTGTATGGCTTTAGCAACTCCTATTCCCAACAATTTGCTGCATTTATAGAAGGCTGTGATAGCTATTGAAAGGATTTTCCCCAATTTCCTACAGAAAATTTGTGAAATATTCTGTTTGTTAATTGACATCCTTTGTTGCTAAAGCTTAATTGAATTGCTTAAAAAACGCAATTATCTGGTGGCACGGGGACTCAGTGGTTAGCACTGCTGCCTCACAGCACCAGGTCCCAGGTTCGATTCCAGCCTCGGGCGACTGTCTGTGTGGAGTTTACACGTTCTCCCCGTGTCTGCGTGAGCTTGCTCCGGTTTCCTCCCACAATCCAAAGACATGCAGGTCTGGTGAATTGGCCATTCTAAATTGCCCTGAGTGTTAGGTGCATTAGTCAGAGGGTAATGGTTCTGGGTGGGGTTACTCTTTGGAGGCTAGGTGTGGACTGGTTGAGCCGAAGGGCCTGTTTCCACACTGTAGGGAATCTAATCTAATCCAATCCCTTCAGTACATTGCTATGTCCACAGGCAGTCAGACCAGAGTTCTCCACCATCTCTCCCTCCCATCCTACTAATTCTGACACACTCCTTTTCCCTCTTGCCCTGCCCACCACCACCAATTCATCTTTGCACTTTCTCCCCTCTGCTACTTCTGAGGACAGAGCAGCAGCTTCTCCCCGTTCCGCCGACCCTACCTGATATTGCTGTTACTCCATTGAGGAATATTCCACCATGTCATGTGAGTGGGAGCTCCTGGAAACCTCCAAATGATTGGTAAATCTGAGCATGCACAGGGCTGGCAAATCTTAATTGCTGGTTCTCATTTCCAGAAATATTTCCATGATCCTGTCCAAACATGACCATAGTCTCGCTGTCCAGGTAGGAACAGCAGTTAGAATCTGTAGGGTTGTTCACTGGTGTTTGAGGGGAGAGTCTGCGCTGAGGGTTGGCAGATGTAATCATACATCAGAATGAAGGAGGTTTGGTCCCCTGTTTACAATTTAGGGTTTTAGGAGGTGGGGAGACTGAAGAAGGGGCCTATGCAATTGTTGAAATGTTTAGGCTGGGGAGTTCTAAATTAAGTATTTTTCTTTAATACTCATCTTGAACACACAAAGCTATTGTGCAGATTCCATCTTTAGAAGCAACACATCATTAAAGAGTTCATAACTAGTGCATTAACCTTAAATAATAATATCAATTACATAGGCATGAGGAGTCAGTTGGTAAAGGTAAATTGCAAACATAGGTTGAAAGGTGAGACAATAAACAAACAGTAGACATTTGAAGAGATATTTCAGAGTTCTCGAAAAAAATGCATTCCATTGAGAAAAAGAAGCTCCGCAAGGAAACGTGATCTTTACCCAGTTAAACAAAGAGGTTGATGTTAACATTCAGTTAAAAGTGTCAAGAAGAGTTATAGGTTTGAGGATTGGAAACATTTTAGAAATCAGCAATGGGTGACCTTAACATGGATCTGGAGGAAAAAAATTAGAATATTAGTAAAGTAGCAAGATGTATAAGTCAGACTGGAAGAGCTTTTCCAGGTATTTTAAAAAGGAAGTGAGCAGCAAAAATAACATGGGGCTTTTGGAGACCAATTCAAAAAAATATAAGGGGGAACCAGGAAATATTAAACAAATGCTTTTGCAGTTAAAATAATTAATGAGAAACGGAGAGCCAAATGATAATGAAGAACTTAAAGTAATGCATATCAGTTTTTAAAAAAAGTACTGGAAAAATAAAATGGCTAAAATCTGATATATTCTGAGGCCAGCTGGCCTCTGTTCCCTTGGTATAAAAGATGTATCTACACAGATAGTGGATGCATTAGTTGTGACCTTACAACATTATGATTCCTGACCTTCAGGGATTGAGTTATGAGGACATATTCTACAAGTTAGCCCTGTTTTATCATGAATTTAGAAGGTTAAGGCGTGATCTGATCCAAGTCTTCAAGATACTAACAGGTAGAGACAGGATTAATAAAGATAAATTATTTCCACTGATTGGGGATTCTAGAATTCAAGGCATAGTTTGAGAAATAGGGCCAGACCGTTCAGGGAAGCATTTCGTCACACAAGGTGATAAATGTTTGGAATATCTTCCACAAATGGCAGAGGATACTGGATCAGTTGTCCATTTAAATCTGCGATAGATATGTTTTTGTTAAGCAAAGGTTTTAAGGGATATCGGCCAAAGGCAGGAATATGGAGTTGGGCCACAGATCAGCCATGGTCTTTTTGAATGATGGAACAGTCTTAACGGGCTAAGTAGCCCGTCAATGTGCCTCTGTTCATATTTCCTGGATGGATTTGAAGGCAGCAAATGTAACTGCTTTTCAAGAAAATAGGGTGAGATAAAGCATGTAACTGAGGACATTAGTGTGGGATTAGTCACCAAGAAATTGCTGGAATCCATGATTAATGGAGTGATAAGAGGACACTTAGCAAATTATGATCATGTCAGCATGGATTTATGAATGGGGAACGGTTTTCAGTCAATCAATTTGAATATTAGGGGCTATAATTAAGTTAGCTAAAGGAGAATTGAAGGTGTAATGTATTTGAACTTTCAAAGTGCATGTGTGTAACCTTATACCAGAGATTTACTGATGGAGATGGGGATAATGTAGTAACATACAGAGATGATATTTTGGAACAATCATCAAATGAGGCCATATGGGAAAATGTAAAACAAACAAAAGGGCCAACCCTTGATTAGGTGTATACTGTAGGTAGAGTCTGGGAGAGAGAGAATCAAATATGTAATCAAATTATAGTGTTACCAGGATGTTGCCAGGAATGGAGGGTTTGGGTTCTAAGGAGAGGCTAGATAAGCTGGGACCTTTTTTCACTGGAGCGTTGGAGTTTAAGGGTTGACCTCATAGAGATTTATAAAATCATGACGCATATAGATAAGGAGAATGGTAGATGTCTTTTCCTGAGGGTGGAGGGTTTCAAGACTGGGGGGGAGGGGGCAAACTTTTAAGGTGAGGGGAGTAAGATTTAAAAAGGACATGAGCAATGTTTTACACACAGTGGTTCGTGTGTGGAACGAACTTCCAGAGGAAGTGGTGGATACGTGTACAGTTTCAAAGTTTAAAAGACATTTGGATAAGTGTATGAACAAGAAACATTTGGAGGGATATGGCCCAAGGGCAGGCAGGTGGGACTAGTTTAGTTTGGGATTATGGTCAGCATGGACTGGTTGGACCGAAGAGTCTGTTTTCATGGTGTATGACTTGATGATAATAGGGCATTAACAGGAAATTTTAATGATCTAAATATTATCTGGAATAGTACAAGGTTGGAACAGAGCAAAATTTTAAAATTGCTCCAGGAGAACATTTTTTAATAGGAGAAGGGACAGTTCTGGACCTAATATTGGAAAAGAGACCAGGCAGATCGAAGGCATATCAGTAAGAGCATTTTGGAGATGGTCACCATAACTCAGATTTAAGATAATTATGAAAATGGCAATATTGGGCTGGGAATCAAAATTCTAGACTGGGGAAAGGTCAATTTTACAAAATAAGATATGATGATAAGATATTGATCTACAGTGCAGATCAAACTATGATAGTGTTAGGAGACATTCAACTAGAAAATAAAGAGAGTCCAGGGCAAATGTATTCCCGTAAAGACAAAGTGTCAGATCAAGACCAGAGAATCCTGAATATTGTGGGGCATAAAGGTTGGGATTAAGAAAAGAAGAGAAGCCTATGGCAGAAACCAAGTTCTCACTGTGTGGACTCACTAGAGTGTATACAAAAGTGCAGGGGGTATATTAAAAAGAAAGTGAGGAAAGCAAAGAGGGTGCATGTGACAGCATTATTGTATAGAATAAAGGAAAAGGCAAAAGGTTTGCTTTTAATATATAAACAGTAAGAAAATAGCACAAGAAAGGCTAAGAATCCATCAGGTACCATAGAGTTGATCTTTATGTGATGGAAATGTGTTGCTGGAAAAGCGCAGCAGGTCAGGCAGCATCCAGGGAACAGGAGAATCGACGTTTCGGGCATTAGCCCTTCTTCAGGAATGAGGAAAGTTGGTCCAGCAGGCTAAGATAAAAGATAGGGAGGAGGGACTTGGGGGAGGGGTGTCGGAAATGTGATAGGTGGAAAGAGGTCAAGGTGAGGGTGATAGGTCAGACTGGGGTGGGGGCGGAGAGGTCGGGAAGAAGATTGCAGGTTAGGAAGGCGGTGCTGAATTTGATGGATTTGACTGAGACAGGCTGGGGGGAGGGGAAATGAGGAAACTGGTGAAATCCGAGTTCATCCCTTGTGGTTGGAGGGTTCCTAGGCAGAAGATGATCTTTATGTGGACCAACAAGCTGTGGGCACAGTCCTCGAAGAATGCTTTCCATTGGTCTTCACAATGAAAGGGACAATGCAGTATGGACAGCGGTGGGTAAACCGCAGAATGTTAAATGAAATTAACAAAAAAAGAAGGTGCCAAAGGATTAGCAGCTGTAAAAGTGGATAAATTTGCTGGCCTGTATGAAATGTATCCCAGGCTGTGGAGGGAGGAAAGGGAGGAGGTAGAGTAGTTTTTATTCATTATTTCTACCATATACAACTGATGCAGTAAAAACGAGACAGCGTTCCTCCAAGGCCAAGGGTGCCACATGGATAGCACAAACTACACGACCATACGCAGCATGAAGTGCATAAGAAGTGCAAACTCGCAAGTTGCAGTGTAACAGAAGAATGGTAAACGATAGACATTTTTCCAAACAATATGAAAGAATTTCAGATGGGAAAGAGTCCGATCATACAGTGTGAAGGGGCCTGATGGCTTGGGGGGAGAAACTGTTGCACAGTTTGGCCATGAGAGACCGAATGCTCCAGTATCTTCTGCCAGATGGCGGGGGGACGGGTTTGAGTGAGGGTCGTGTGAGTTCTTCCAAATGCTGTTAGCCTTTTGGATGCAGCATGTGGTCTAAATGTCTGTAATGGAGGGAGGAGAGACCTGATGATCTCAGCTGTCCTCACTATCCGTTGTAGGGTCTTATGATTAGAGACGGTGCAATACCCGAACCAGGCAGTGATGCTGCAGCTCAGGGTACTCTCAATGAACCCACTGTAGAATGTGGTAAGGGTGGGGGTGGGAGGTGGGCTTTCTCTGTGCAGAAAGTAGAGATGCTGCTGGGCTTTCTTGGCTATGGAGCTGGTGTTAAGGGTCCAGGTGAGATTGTCTGCCAGGTATGCACCAAGAAATTTGGTGCTCTTCACAATCTCCATAGGGGAGTCGTTGGTGGCCAGTAGAGAGTGGTCGCTCCATGCCCTCCTGAAGTCAACAACCATCTCTTTCATCTTGTCTATGTTCAGAGACAGGTTGTTGGCTCTGCACCAGTCCATTAGCCACTGCATCTCCTCTCTGTATGCTGACTCATCATTCCTGCTGATGAGACCCACTACCGTCGTATCATCAACGAATTCGATGATGTGATTCAACCTGTGCATTGCTGTATAGTCATGTGTCAATAGGGTGAACAGCAATGGACTGAGTACACAGCCCTGAGGGGGCCCCGTGCTCAGTGTGATGGTGTTGGAGATGTTGTTCCTGATTCGGACTGACTGAGGTATCCCAGCCAGGAATTCCAGGATCCAGTTACACAGGGAGGTCTTTAGGCCCAGCAGACTCAGCTTTCCGGATACAGGTCAAGTGTCAGAGGAGTGGAGGGTTGCTAATGTTGTTCCGTTATTAAAAAGATGGAGGAAGTTGTAGATTGCAAGCCAGTCAGTCCAACTTTGATGGTGGGAAGGTTATTGGAAAGAATTAGGAGGAACAGATACATCCTTGGAGAGACACAGATTAAGCAGGGATAGTCAGCATTGATTTGTTACAGGAAGGTCCTGTTTAACAAATTTGATCAAATGTTTTGAGGAGATAAACAGTAACCCAATGAGGATAGTACATTTGATGTGGTCTACATGGACTTTACCCAGGCCTTTGATGAGGACTCTCACAGCAGACTGGTCACCAAGTAATAGCCCGTGGGATCCAAAGGAAAAGTGGCTCATTGGATTTAAAATTAGCTGAGCTGCAGGAATGTTACTGTGACTGGAAGTCTGTTTCCATGGGTTTTCAGTGCTTTGGGCTTGCTATTGTGGTATACATTAATGACTTGGATTTAAGTGTAGAGGATATGCACGAGAAGTTTGTGGATGTCACAAAAATTGGTAAGTAGAGTAGACAGAGAATATCAGCAAAGTGGTCAGATGGGTAGAGCTGTGGCAAATGGAACTCAACTCAGAAAAAGGTGAGGTAATTGGGGAGGATTAACATGGGAAGGGGTTCTAATACGTGCTATGTTTGTTCTTTTTTCGAATGTCCTATGTTCTAATATGAATAGTAGGACTCTGGAAGGTACTGAAGATTGTCCTATATTCTAATACTAATAAATGAATTGGTTTGCATAGCCACAGGTCCCTGAAGCTAGTAAAGTGGGTAGCTGGATGATTAAGGAGGTATATGAGATACTTATTGGCCAAGGCATAGAATGTAAGAGCATGGATGTTATACTGGAACAATATAAAATTAGGCCACAGTTAGAGAACTGTGTGCAGTTCTGGTCTCATCATTATAGGAAGATGTGATTACAGTAGTGAGGTTACAGAAGAGATTCACCAGGTTGTTGCCTGAGCCTGAGTCTCTGAACCAAGAGGAACTATTGAATAGGCCGGGGTTGTTTTTAAGGAGCAGAGAAAGTTGAAAGGGGACCTGAGAGAGGTGTATATAATTATGAGAGGGATACATAGGGTGGATAGGAAGGCACTTTTTCCATTGGTAAAGGGGTAAATAACCAAGGGGCATAAATTTAAAGTAAGAAGTTGAAGAGGAACATTGAAGAATTTTTTTTAACTTAGTGGGTGCTGGTAATCTAGAGCTCAGTCCCTAAAAGAGTGGTTGAATCAGAAACTCTCATAATGTCTGAGCAGTAATGATATAGAGTCATAGAGATGTACAGTATGGAAACAGACCCTTCGGTCCAACCCGTCCAAGCTGACCAGATATCCCAACCCAATCTAGTCCCATCTGTCAGCGCCCAGCCCATATCCCTCCAAACCCTTCCTATTCATATACACATCCAAATGCCTCTTAAATGTTGCAATTGTACCAGCCTCTGGCAGCTCATTCCATGCACGTACCACCCTCTGCGTGAAAAAGTTGCCCCTGAGATCTCTTTTATATCTTTCCCCTCTCACCCTAAACCTATGCCTTCTAGTTCTGGACTCTCCAACCCCTGGGAAAAGACTTTGTTTATTTATCCTATCCATGCCCCTCATAATTTTGTAAACCTCTATAAGCTCACCCCTCAGCCTCCGACGCGCCAGGGAAAACAGCCCCAGTCTGTTCAGCCTCTCCCTGGAGCTCAGATCCTCCAACCCTGGCAACGTCCTTGTAAATCTTTTCTGAACCCTTTCAAGTTTCACAACATCTTTCCGATAGGAAGGAGACCAGAATTGCATGCAATATTCCAACAGTGGCCTAACCAATGTCATGTATAGCTGCAACATGACCTCCCAACTCCTGTACTCAATACTCTGACCAATAAAGGAATGCATACCAAACGCATTCTTCACTATCCTATCTACCTGCGACTCCACTTTCAAGGAGATATTAACCTGCACTCCAAAGTCTCTTTGTTCAGCAACACTTCTGAGGACCTTACCATTAAGTGTATAAATCCTTCTAAGATTTGCTTTCCCAAAATGCAGCACCTCACATTTATCTGAATTAAACTCCATCTGCCACTTCTCAGCCTATTGGCCCATCTGGTCCAGATCGTGTTGTAATCTGAGGTAACCCTCTTCGCTGTCCACTACACCTCAATTTTGGTGTCATCTGCAAACTTACTAACTGTACCTCTTATGCTCGCATCCAAATCATTTATGTAAATGACAAAAAGTAGAGGGCCCAGCACCGATCCTTGTGGTACTCCACTGGTCACAGGCCTCCAGTCTGAAAAACAACCCTCCACCACCACCCTCTGTCTTCTACCTTTGAGCCAGTTCTGTATTCAAATGGCTAGTTATCCCTGTATTCCATGAGATCTAACCTTGCTAATCAGTCTCCCGTGGGGAACCTTGTCGAACGTCTTACTGAAGTGTTCAGATGTGTCGCCACATCCTGGAGGGCAATGGGCCAAAAGCTGGAAAATAGGGCCTGTGTGGTCAGGTCTTTGTTGGTTGGCGTGTTCACTGTGGGCCATATAGCTCCTCCAGTGCTGTAAGTGTCTGTGAGTTCCTTTATATTTTCTCACAACTTCACCCACTATCAGTCAGTCTCTGACTATTCCCTGCATCGGTTTCTACACTGAATATCTGTCTCCCACGTTTCCTGATGTTTAAAGGTAGACATGCTTTAGTCTGACCAAAGCATGATACAATTTGGCCCCTATTTCATCTGACTTGGATTTTACAGAAGAGAGCATTTTTACATGTATTTATCACTTGCATCCTAATTTTTTGGTTTTATTATGATGGGAACAAGCTGGTCTGATTAGCTGCTTTAAGCGTACTGATGTATACACCGCTTCTCTGGTTTTCTCTTGTGGTTTATATCAAAGGATTCTTTAATCACTGTTTTGTGGGGGGTCCTCTGGTTGCAAGAAGATGGTTATGGATCATAAAGAATATTATTGTCACAGTTCTGATTTGGATTTGTCATTGGCCTTTGCACAACGTCAAAACTTAAGAAAATCCAGTACAAGTAAATGCAATTTGGCTCATTGATCTCATTCTTTCCAGACTGTCATGGACTCTGTCCCATGTATTCAATCAATGAAATAACTCACCTCTGCTAAAGCTGGATCATTAACCTGAAATTCTGTTCCTCACTCTACTGATGCTGCTATGAATATTTCTAGTATACTTTCTGTTTAGCAAATGTGACGCCACTGTTTAAAAGGGGAAATAGACAAAAGATGGGAAAGTATAGACCAGTGAGCTTAACCTCTGTAGTGGGGAAGATGCTTGAGTCTATTATTAAGGAAGAAATAGCAAGGCATCTCAAAATAAATTATCCCATTGTACAGGTGCAGCGTGGGTTCATGAAGGGCAGGTCATGCTTCACAAATCTTTTGGAATTCTATGAAGACATTTCAAGCAAGGTGGACAATGGGGACCCAGTGAATGTGGTGTATCTAGATTTCCAAAAGGCCTTTGGCAAGGTGCCACACATGAGGCTGCTGCAAAAGGATGCATGGTGTTAGGGGTAGAGTATTAGTGTAGATAGAGGATTGGTTGACTGACAGGAAGCAAAGAGTGGGGATAAATGACACTATTCTGGCCGGCAATCAGTAACTAGTGGTGTTGGGACTACAATTATTTACAATTTATATCGATGATTTGGAGTTGGGGACCGTGAGTATGGTGTCAAAATTTGCCATTGGCACTAAGATGAGTGGCAGAGCAAAATGTGCAGAGGCTTGTGAAACGTTATAGAAGAACATAGATACATTGAGTAAGTGGGCAAAGGTCTGGCAGATGGAATGCAATGTTAATAAATGTGAAGTCATACATTTTGGTAGGAATAACAGTAAAAAAGATTGTTACTTGAATGGTAAAAAGTTGCAGAGGGATCTGAGTGTCCTTGTGCATGAATCGCAGAAGGTTGGTCTGCAGGTACAACAGGTAATTAGGAAGGCAAATGGAATTTAGTCCTTCATTGCTAAAGGGATTGAGTTTAAAACAAGGAGGTTATGTTGCAGCTGTACAGGATGCTGGTGAGGCCACACCTGGAATACTGTGTACAATTTTGATCTCCTTACTTGAGAAAGAATGGACTGGCACTGGAGGGGGTGCAGAGGAGGTTCACTAGGTTGATTCTGGAGTTGAAGGGGTTAGCTTATGAGGAGAGACTGAGTAGATTGGGACTATATTCATTGAAATTCAGAAGAATGAGGGGGCAATCTTATAGAAACACATAAAATTATGAAGGGAATTAATAAAATAGAAATAGAGAGGATGTTTCCACAGGTAGGTGAGATGAGGACAAGCGGGCATGGCCTCAAGATTAGAGGAAACAGATTTAGAACTGAACTGAGAAGGACCTTCTTCGCCCAGAGGGTGGTTAATCTGTGGAATTCCCCGCCCAGGGAAGTAGTTGACATTACGTCAGTAATTGCTTTTAAAGCTAAGGTAGATATTTTTTTGAAAAATAAAGGAATGAAGGGAAATGGTGAAAACACAGGTAAGTGGAACTGAGTCCACTAAAAGATCAGCCGTGATGTTATTGAGGAGCGGTGTAGGTTTGAAGGGCTGGATGGCCTACTCCTGCTCCTAGTTCTTATGTTCTTTTGTTTGGGTCTCATCACTACTCAGGTTATCCGCTAATTGACCGATCTTGAATTGTTGTCTTTTTTATCTTCAGTGCACAATCAATTTTTAGAGTTCATTTTCTGCAGTTATTTCCATTTCTTACGGGTTTTTTGTCCTCAATCAAAATATACAAGGGTTTGCATCACTGCGGAAAATGTATTTCTAAATTTCAAATTGCATTTGTGTGAAAATATCAGTTTTACTAATTACTTTTGTTAACCATTGAAAATAAAGGTTTTTATGTTTCTTATAAGAATATTGTTTACTATTTTGGTTCTGTTATATTGACGGCTAAAAATGTGAATTTATGGAGTTTTTTTGCTTTGTTTTCACGTTTTGGTTATTTACAAGTTAGTTCCATTTGTCTTCGCTAAGAATTGACATGGCAACCCAATCAGAATTGTACCCCGACGTTTTGTTTCTTTATTCTTGCATGAAATTGAAGAACTCATAGGCTGGCAGATTTTGGAAGAATGCAGATGTAGCAGGGTTGTTGTTATGGGTGACTTCAACTTTCCCAATATCGACTGGAACCTCCTTAGTGCAGATGGTTTGGATGGAGCCGTTTTTGTCAGGTGTGTTCAGGAGGGTTTCCTTACTCAATATGTAGACAGACTGACAAGGGGAGAGGACATCTTAGATTTGGTGCTTGGCAATGAGCCAGGACAGGTGTCAGATCTCGCAGTTGGGGAACACTTTGGTGACAGTGACTACAACTGCCTCACATTTACCATAAGCTTGGAGCGGGAAAGGAGCAGTTACCGAGGGAAGAAATTTAATTGGGGAAAAGGAAACTATGACGCTATCTGACAGGAGTTGGAAAGTACAGACTGGGAGCAATTGTTCCAAAGGAAAGGCATAGCAGACATGTGGAGACTATTTAAGAAGCAGTTGTTGTGAGCGATGCACAAATTTGTTCCTCTGAGACAGGTAAGGAGGGGTAAGATTAAGGAGCCTTGGATGACAAGAACAGAGGAGCTTCTCGTCAAAAGGAAGAAGCAGCTTACATAAGGTGGAGGAATCAAGGATCTAGCACAGCTTTAGAGGATTACAGGCTTGCTAGAAAGGAGCTCAGAAATGGACTGAGGAGAGCAAGGAGGGGGCACAAGAAAGGCTTGGCAAGAAGGATTAGGGAGAACCCAAAGGCATTTTACTCATACGTGAGGAATAAGAGGATGATTAGGGAGAAGGTAGGACCAATCAGGGATAGCATTGGGAATTTGTGCAAGAAGTCTGAGCAGGTAGGGAAGCCCTAAGTGAGTTTTTTCTCGCAGTTTTCACTAAGGAAAGGGACCTTGTTGTGAATGAGAAATTTGAGGAGCTGGGATACAGGCATGAACAAATCAAGATAGATGAAGTTGATATACTGGAAATTTTGGTAAATATTAAGATTGATAAGTCCCCAGGGCCAGACCAGATTTATCCGAGGCTGCTCCAGGAAACGAGAAAGGAGGTTGCTAAGCCGCTGGCGAAGATCTTTGCTTCCTCACCTTCCATGGGAGTTGAACCAGAGGATTGGAGGGAGGCGAATGTTGTTCCTCTTTTCAATAAGGGTAATAGGGAAATACCTGGCAATTACATACCAGTCAGCCTTATGTCTGTGGTCAGCAAGGTTTTGGAAAGAATTCTGAGGAATACGATTTATGACTATTTGGAAAAGCATAGTGTGATTAATGGCAGTCAGCATGACTTTGTGAAGGGCAGGTCATGCCTAAACAAATTTATTGAGTTCTTTGTGGAGATGACAAGACCGGTCGATGAAGGTTGAGCAGTGGATGTGGTGTTTGTGGACTTCAGCAAGGCATTTGATAAGATTCCCCATGGAAGGCTCTTTCATAATGTCAGGAGTATGAAATACAGCGAGATTTGGCTATCTGGATTCAGAATTGGTTGGCTGACAGAAGGCAGAGAGTAGCTGGACAGTATTCTGCCTGGAGGTCAGTGTTGAGTGGAGTCCCACTGGGCTCTGTTCTTGGGCCTCTGCTCTTTGTAGTTTTTATAAATGACATGGATGAGGAGGTTGAGGGGTGGGTTAGTAAATTTGCAGGTGACACAAAGTTTGGAGTGCTGTTGACAGTATCGAGGGTTGTTGCAGGCTACAGCGCGACATAGACAGGATGCAGAGCTGGGCTGAGAAGTGGCAGATGGAGTTCAATCTGGATAAATGCAAAATGATGCATTTTGGAAGATCGATCTTGAATGCTGAATATAGGATTATAGACAGGATTCTTGGCAGTGTGGAGGAACAGAAGGATCTTAATGTTCAAGTACATAGATCCTTCAAAATTGCCACCCAAGTGGATAGGGTTGTTAAGAAAGCATATGGTGTTTTGGCTTTCATTAACAAGGGGATCAAGTTTAAGAGCTGCAAGGTTTTGCTATAGCTTTACAAGTCCCTGGTGAGACCATACTTGGAATATTGTGTCCAGTTCTGGCTGCCTTACTATAGGAAAGATACAGAGGCTTTGGAGAGGGTGCAAAGAAGGTTTACCAGGATGCTGCCTGGACTGGAGAGCTTGTCTTATAAAGAAAGGTTGACTAAGCTCGGACCTTTTTCTCTGGAGAGGAGGAGGAGGAAGAGAGGTGACCTGATCGAGGTGTACATGGTAAGGAGAGGCATGGATAGAGTCAATAGCCAGAGATTTCTTCCCAGGGCAGGACTGACTGGCACGAGGGTTCATAGTTTTAAGATCTTAGGATAAAGATATAGAGGAGACGCCAGAGGTAGATTCTTTACGCAGAGTTGTGAATGCATGGAATATGTTGCCAGCGGTGGTGGTGGAAACAGTGTCATTAGGGACTTTTTAGCGATTGCTGGACATGCACATGGACAGCAGTGAATTGAGGGGTCTGTAGGTTGGGTTATTTTATTTTAGATTAGGATTAATCCTCGGAACAACATCATGAGCCAAAGGTTGTGTTCTGTGCTGTACTTTTCTATGTTCTATGTTCCACGTAGGCATTTTTGGCAGATCCAGTATTTGCTACCTATTCCTAACTGCCCTTGAACAGAATGGTTTACTAGTGTTAGTTTAGGGCAATCACAGTCACTTAAAAATTGATGATTTGTTATAATTCTCTGATAGTTTGTTCTGAAATAGGAGTTAGATATGTTGCATTTGGTAATTAGATGAAGAACATTGGGGGATAGGAACAAGCTGTTAATGTGTGGGTCTCATTAATATTATGGAAGTAGCATCCCTCAGTCTCTCTCACCAAGGTCTCAGGGACCTCTTTCCTTGGTCCTTCTCCTCTTCTCCTTCGTTCTGCATTGACGTTACATTATCCCCTGAGGTCCAACTGATGGGGACTGTTCTCTCAGGGCCGCTGGCTAAGGCTTCCTCACTCAGCACTCCTCGATATGAACTCCCCTTTTTCTTGAGCACTTACTATTGGGTTTTTTTGGGGGTGGGGGGTAGTGGGGTGTGGTTACTTTCTCTGTGTGAATCAATTGCCTGAACCCTTTTAACCAATGACCATGGGGCAGCTGTTCCTGCTGGTGAGTGACCATTGTTCCTGTGCCTAGCTCCATTCGGATGTTAGTTTTCATTCTTTATAAGGACAAAATCTTTTGATTTTGAAAGCAATGCACCGATAATATGGCACCAAGTATTTGTTGGTGCAAGTTCAATGCACTTCCTGATCTCCAAGTCTTTTGTAATCATTCCCTTTTGTTTCTCCATGCTAAAATTTTAGAGAGTTAATTCCTGCTGTTGTTGTGTTGCCACAGTCTTACCAGACCATAGGGGCTGCTCTCTTATCAAAGAGAAGCGACTGGTGGTGATTTAATCTAAGGGCCAACAGACCTAGGGAAGGCAAGAGGTTGAGAATGAGAGCCCTTCATGGTAACCTCAAACCAGTGATAGGAATGGAGCCCATGCTGTTGGCATCACACTGCTCTGTAAACCGACAATCCACCCTACTGAGCTAAGCTGATTCCCATACCTGCTGTAATAGCTATTAAATGAAATCTCATGCTGCACAATCAATACGAGGAAAATTCAGTGTGTCAAGGGCTCCATTTTTCAACAGTCCCCCTTTTGAGAAAGAAACATTCTTGTTGACTTCTCACAACTTAATTAATCTGTTTGTTTCTAAGGTACAAATTCAGTTCACCAATTTCTTGATTACATGTTGCAGGTAATGTAATAGACCTATTAGAACAGTTAACATCACACATTGTCAAGCTACTAAACAGAAGGACAACTTCCTCAGCCATCAGGATCTGAATGAAATTATATACCAAGTCAATTCAGGCATGCTCTTTTGAATTCCTTCTTCTATTCCTTTGTTCAATCAGCCATTTTAACCAGATAATCTTTCTGAGTTAATGGTCATATTTAGGATTGATCTGAGTCTTAGAGATAAGGGGCGCATTGGATGACCAAATTGAGGCACGGCTGTTAAGTGATTCATCAAGTCATAGAGTCAAGGTGTCATACAGCACTGAAATAGACCCTTCAGTCCAACCAATCCATGCCAACCATAATCCCAAAATAAACTAGCACCCCCCCCGCCTGCACTTGTCCCGTATCCCTCCAAGTGTTTCATATTCATGTACTTATCCAAATGTCTTCTCAATGTTGTAACTATACCCACATTTAACACTTCCACAGGAAGGTCATTGCACGCACTAACCACTCTCTGTGTAAAAAGGTTGTCCATCATTTCTTTTTTAAATCTTTCTCCTCTCATTTTAAAAAATGCCCCCAGTTTGGAACTCCTCCACCCTAGGGAGATGACACCTGCCATTCACTTTACCTATGCCCCTTATGATTTTATAATTCTCAATAACCTCATCAGGATTGCAATGGCAGAGGGCACAGTGTTTGGGATCCAGTGCCCAGGCTTGTCCTCCTTGTCTACATTTTTCTTCTTTCTTTTCCCTTTCACCCATTTTTCTTCCTCAAACATACCTGATACAGAGGTCTCTACAGCAGGAGGCAGCTTCAATGGGCTCTGGAGCGGCGCTGGTGTTCTCGGGGGCAGAGACAGTCGGTCAGCCTGGGAAACCTGGAGCAGGACTCTCACTTCCACATGGAGTGGGGCCCTGGCCACGGCATGGTGTGGGCTGGTGTAGCCCATAGTGGGCCACTATCTCTGGGGCATGGTGTGGGCTGGTATAGACCTGAGCGGGACACTCTCTCTGGGGCAAGGTGTGGGCTGGTGTAGCCCGGAGTGAGACACTCTCTCTGGGACATGGTGTGGGCTGGTGTAGCCCAGAGTGGGACAGTCTCTCTGGGGCATAGTGTGGGCCTGTGTAGCCTGGAGCAGGACACTCTCTCTGGGGGATGGTGTGGGCTGGTATAGCCCAGAGTGGGACACTCTCTCTGGGACATGGTGTGGGCTGGTTTGCCCAGAGTGGGACGTTCTATCTGGGACATGGTGTGAGCTGGTGTAGCCCAGAGTGGGACAATGATGGCGGTATGTTGTAGCAGCGGAGAAGGAAACGTTGGGCTCTCTTTAAGTTACTTTGTTCTGTGAATGGTGTTTATGTACAAGTGAAAGTGCACACTTTTCATTGTATTTTATATTGAATGCACATGACAATAAAGGATATTCTAAGGTCACCCTCAACTCCTACCTTCCAGTGAAAAAATATCCCAGCCTAGGCAGCTTATTTTTACATCTCAAATTCTTCATTCCCGACGACATCTTGGTAAATCTTTTCTGAACCCTCCCCAGCTTAATAATATCCTTCCTAAAGAAGGAGACCAGAACTGGACACAGGATTCCAAAAGAGGACTCATTCTGCATGAAGGCATTTACCTTAGTCTGTGATATTATGTATGGACACAGAGGGCAAGGAGTGACTCTTTATCATAGTCTCCGTAGGTTGGGAGCAAAAGATCAGCTTCCAAACGGGGCAAAAACCTCTCCCTGATGTCTCTCTGTTCCTCGCTTTCCTTTTTCCTTGCATCAAGTTGATAGGATTTCTGTCTCTCATCTGACATTGAAAATATATTATCATCCTTTGAGGACTTTGGCTCATGTTTAACTGTTTATGATACACTAAATTACAACAATAGATTATTTATAGATTTAATTCAACATCACTTAGCTTGTGGATTTTTCTTAATTTTTTTCCCTTTGTCTCCAATTGCCCAAATCCAAAATTCATTTTTTGATTTTTTTACTGTCTCTTACTGATACCGCTTTGATTGTTTTAATGTCAGTTTCTTTACAGATTATCATTTGAAATATGTTTTCATGCTTTTCAGGATACAATAACCATTTTGTCAAGTAGGCATTCGATGCTGAGAGCTGTTCATGCGTGCATTTTAACCATGCGTTCCCTCATGTCAATTACTACAGGTGTAACAATCATTTCTGCATGCTTGCAATAGTATTCAAAGATGATAAAACTCATTTTTGACTTACAGATGGTCTCTTTCAAAGATCAAAGTTGGGTTTGGGGGGGATATATCCCCCCTCCCCTACCCACTCCATCCCCATTTGGTCCCAATGTTCTAGATGGTTGCCAATTCAGTTCTCTTAAAAAAAACTCATATTCAAGGGCACAAGATAATTCTGTTAATAAGTAATTTCATCTGCACTTTCTCATTTCACTACATCGAAGGTGTGTCATTCCCATTGCTGCTGTGTTGCTTTTTTTCCCTGTCATTATTCTTTTATTCTGAATGAATTACCATTCTATCTGATTCAGGTGCTCGGTAGAAAAGTTACTGTCCAGTTTATTTTTTTAAAATATGTTTTCATAATATCTTTAAATCAAATATTACTGCATTTCCAAATTGAAGCACTTCCCAACTCTGCTAGTTTTTTCTTTCTTACAAGTAATATATAAATATTTTTCTCAAAAATACCTTGCTTAATTATGCTTCATGTTTCTTTCTTTTAAAATTATCCCACGTTCAAATATAGAGTCATGGAGTCATAGAGATGTACAGCACGGAAACAAACCCTTCTGTCCCTTAGGTCTCTTTTATATCTTTCCCCTTCACCCTAAACCTATGCCCTGTAGTTCTAGACTACCTGACCCCAGGGAAAAAACTTTGCCTATTTATCCTATCCATGCCCCTCATGATTTTATAAACCTCTATAAGGTAATCCCTCAGCCTCTGAGGGAAAACAGCCCCAGCCTATTCAGCCTCTCCCTATAGCTTAAATCCTGCAACCCTGGCAACATCCTTGTAAATCTTTTCTGAACCCTTTCAAGTTTCACAACATCTTTCCGATAGGAAGGAGGCCAGAATTGCACACAGTATTTCAACAGTAGCCTAACCAATGTCCTGTACAGCCGCAACATGACCTCCCAACTCCTGTACTCAATACTCTGACCAATAAAGGAATACGTAACAAATGCTGAAGTCCATATAGATCACATCTACAGCTCTTTCCTCATCAATCCTTTTTGTTACTTCTTTAAAAAGCTCAATCAAGTTTGTGAGACATGATTTCCCACGTACAAAGCCATGTTGACTATTCCTAATCAGTCTTTGCTTTTCCAAATACATGTACATCCTGTCCCTCAGGATTCCCTCCAACAGCTTGCCCACCATTGACATCAGGCTCACTGGTCTATATTTCCCTGGCTTGTCCTTACCAACTTTCTTAAATAGTGACATCACGTTAGCCAACCTCCATCTTCTGGCACCTCACCTGTGACTATCGATGTTACAAATATCTCAGCAAGAGGCCCAGCAATCACTCTATTAGCTTCCCACAGAGTTCTAGGGTACACCTGATCAGTCCTGGAGATATATCCACTTTTATGTGTTTCAAGGCATCCAGCACTTCCTCCTCTGCAATATGGACATTTTTCAAGATGTCACCATCTATTTCCCTACATTCTATATCTTCCATATCCTTTTCCACAGTAACTACTGATGCAAAATACTCATCTGGTGTCTCCCCCATCTCCTGCAGCTCCACACAAAGGCCTCCTTGCTGATCTTTGAGGGTCCATATTTTCTTCCTAGTTACCCTTTTGTCCTTAATGTATTTGTAAAAATCCTTTGGATGAAAATATGAATAGGAAGGGTTTGGAGGGATATGGGCCGGGTGCTGGCAAGTGGGACTAGATTGGGTTGGGATATCTGGTCGGCATGGATCGATTGGACTGAAGGGTCTGTTCCCATGCTGTACATCTCTGTGACTCTATGACTCTATTCTCCTTAACTCTATTTGTCAAAGCCATCTCATGTCCCCTTTTTGCCCTCCTGATTTCCCTCTTAAGTATACCCCTACTGCCTTTATACTTTTAAGGATTCACTTTATCTATCCTGTCTATACCTAACATATGCTTCCTTCTTTTTCTTAACCAAACCTTCAATTTCTTTAGTTATCCAGCATTCCCTATACCTACCAGCCTTCCCTTTCA